>NC_134495.1:23555253-23855253 GCF_040206685.1 Ascaphus truei
GAGTTGGGGGGAGTTACATGGTGCACAGATTATAATGAGATGTATCACATTCTGCGTCTCTGCCCCAGCTTGCACCTTGGGGAGAGTCAGTAGGAGGAGTTGGGGAGGTTACATGGGGCACAGATTATAATGAGATGTATCACATTCTGCGTCTCTGTCCCAGCTTGCACCTTGGGGAGAGTCAGTAGGAGGAGTTGGGGGGGAGTTACATGGTGCACAGATTATAATGAGATGTATCACATTCTGCGTCTCTGCCCCAGCTAGCACCTTGGTGAATGTCAGTAGGTGTTGGGGAGGAGTTACTTGGTGCACAGATTATAATGAGATGTTTCACATGCTGCGTCTCTGCCCCAGCATGCACCTTGAGGAGAGTCAGTAGGAGGAGTTGGGAGGAGTTACATGGTGCATAGATTATAATGAGATGTATCACATGCTGCGTCTCTACCCCAATTTGTACCTTAGGGAGAGTCAGGAGGAGTTGGGGGGAGTAACATGGTGCACAGATTATAATGAGATGCATCACATTCTGCGTCTCTGCCCCAGCTTGCACCTTGGGGAGAGTCAGTAGGAGGAGTTGGGGGAAGAGTTACATTGTGCACAAATTCTTTTGAGATGTATCACAAGCTGAATTTCTCTGATACTTAGAGCCATGTGTCTAAACACAATTACTCTATGTTGCTGCATAGACCCTTTATGTCCTAATTCCAGCACTTGGGAAGTTATCAACACCATTCAAGGGCAGTCTAAACTAAACTACTACTTTGGTTCAGCACTGCACTTTACTTTAATGCTTCAGACATACGCATTATGGGTATTGAATGTGTCCCCCTGCTTATTTGTGGGGGGGATAGAGATGAGAGTCTTTTACAATGAGAGTGCTTCTGGATCTATATTCTATATACAGTGACACCTCGCGGCCTTAATTACAATTTATTTTTGGGTTGTTTTTTGTAAGTACACTAAAACCTCCTCTTGGATAGACACAGGGGGATATTTTAGTAGCTGGGAGTTGTGCAAAAGCGTGCAGAAAGAGCCTTATCCGATTGGATTTCTAGGTTTTGCTCTTCTGTAAGTCCTCCTCGCATGTTCAAACCAAGTGGGCCGAGAAAGACCCATATCTCAACAAAACCCATATGAGTTTTATGAAGTATATATTTTTTGTTATATCCCCATTCTCTCTCTCCCACCCCTCCCCCATTCTCTCCCACCCCCGCCCCCATTCCCTCTCCCACCCCTCCCCATTCTTTCTGTCTCCCTACCCCCTCCTCATCCTCTCTCCCTCTCCTCTTCCTCTCTCCCCCCTCCTCCTCATCCTCTCCACCTCAAATCTCTCTCCCTTTTCATCCTCTCACTCCTCCCTTTTATCCTCCCTTCACCCTCCTTATCCTCTCCCCCTCCTCATCCACTTCCCCTCCTCATCCTCTCCCCCTCCTCATCGTCTCCCCCTACTCTCCCGTACCTCTCCCCCTCCTCATCCTCTCCGCTTCCTGCACAGCCTTTCAACCACTTCTCCGCCTCTGCTCTCCTCACTATCTACCCCCTCCTCATCATCTTTCCATGCCTCCTCATCATCTCACTCCTCCCTCCTCATCCTCTCACTACACTGCTCCTCATTCTCTCTCTCCCACCACTCCTCATCCTTATCCTATCACTACACCCTTCCTCATCCTCTCACCACACCCCTCCTCATCCTTTCACTCCCACAGCTCATCCTCTCAGTCACCCCCTCCTCATCCTCTCATTCCCTCTCCTCATCCTGTCTCTCACCCTTCCTTCTCCTCTCACTCCTCCATCCTCATCATCTCGCTCCTCCCCCTCCTCATCCTCTCACCCCCTCCTCCTGCTCTCACTTCCCCATCCTCATCCTCCTCTCACTCACTCCCTCCTCATATTCTCACCCACCCCTCCTCATTCTCTCACCCACCCCTCCTCAGCCTCTCCCACCCTCCTCATCGTCTCACCCCTCCTCATCCTCTCACTCCCGCTCCTCATCTTCTCACCCGCTAATCCTCTCACCCCCTTCTCCTCCTCTCACTCATTCCCCCCTCCCCATCCTCGCACTCCCCCTCCTCATCCTCTCACTCCCCCCTCCTCATCCTCTCACTCCCCCCTCCTCATCCTCTCACTCCCCCTCCTCATCTTCTCTCTCCCCCTCCTCATCCCCTCACTCCCCCCTCCTCATTCTCTCACTCCCCCTCCTCATCCTCTCACTCCCCCTCCTCATCCTCTCTCTCCCCCTCCTCATCCCCTCACTCCCCCCTCCTCATTCTCTCACTCCC
The DNA here is from genome assembly GCF_040206685.1 of Ascaphus truei. NCBI lineage: Eukaryota > Metazoa > Chordata > Amphibia > Anura > Ascaphidae > Ascaphus > Ascaphus truei. The sequence continues at coordinate 23,557,533 of NC_134495.1, forward strand.
CCTCCTCATCCTCTCACTCCCCCTCCTCATCCTCTCACCCCCTCCTCCTCTTCTCCCTCACCCCCTCCACATCCTCTCAATCCCCCTCCTCATCCTCTTACTCCCCCCTCCATCTCCTCTCACTCCTCCACCCTTCCACTGTTGCTCGACAGCTAAAACTCTGACACAGACCCTCATTCTCTACCATCTCAATTACTGGAACTTCCTGCTGTCCGGCCTTACTGCCTCTCACCTGTCTCCCCTACAATCTATCCTAAACGCTGCTGCCAGAATCACTCTGCTCTTTCCTAAATCTGTCTCAGCGTCTCCCCTCCTGATATCCCTCTCCTGGCTTCCTATCAAATCCCGTATCTCACACTCAATTCTCCGCCTCACTTTTAAAGCTTTACACTCTTCTGCCCCTCTTTACAGCTCAGCTCTAATTTCTCGCTATGCACCACCCCGACTCTTGCGATCCGCCCAAGGATGTCTTCTCTCTCCCCCTTTGTATCTAAAACCCTCTCTCGCCTTAAACCTTTCTCACTGACTGCACCTCAAATCTGGAATGCCCTTCCCCTCAATACCCGACTAGCACCCTCTCTATCCACCTATAAGACCCACATTATAGCCCAGAATAGCCCTGCTATATTATCAGTTAGTTAATGACTCTGTTTATGTATTTGTATGTTTTTCTTCCCTTTGTTGTCTGTTGCCCTAGTAACGAGACGTCATTACGCATTTACGTCGTGACGTCATGTGCGTCGTGACGTCACGCCACGTGACGCCGTCAGTCACTGTGGGCAGACATCTTGGGATGGGAACGCCCTCCTACTGTCTCTGTACGTTCTTCCTACCTACCAATTAGATTGTAAGCTCCTCGGAGCAGGGACTCCTTTTCCTAAATGTTACTTTTATGTCTGAAGCACTTATTCCCATGATCTGTTATTTGTATTACTTATATGATTGTCACGTGTATTACTGCGGTGAAGCGCTATCTACATAAATGACGCTGTATAAATAAAGACATACAGTACATACATCCAACATGACAAAGCATATAGTTAAATATTTATTTGTTTCTCTCTCATACTGTAAGTGGGGTCCGACTTACTGTCTCTCTGTGTCTCTCTCTCTCTCTCTCTCTCTCTCTCTCTCTCTCTCTCTCTCTCTCTCTCTCTCTCTCTCTCTCTCTCTTTCTCTCTCTCTCTCTCTCTCTCAGATAATTTGCAGAATTTCAATAACCCTTGGACTCATTCATTTGTAAATAATTTCTTTAGTAAATAAAGAGTTCATTTAAAAATAGATACATTTTATTGAAGAGTTTTAAATATATTCTTAGTAAAATATGTTACAAATTGACTTATAAATATAAATCTTATTCACAGAGCTTGGCATCAGTTACAGATTAGTCAGGTTTTTTATTTTTTTTGTTTTTTGTTTTTGTTTTAGGGCTTAAGTAGCTCCTGGGGGGATGAAGTTTGTATGGTGGGTATCCGTAACTTTTAGAGATGTCATGATCCTCCTGCCACTGAACAAAGCACTGTAGCCTCCCCTTGGAGGTATGTTGACAGGCTTCCTCCCTCTCCAGTTGTGCTTTCCTTTTCATAGCCTCTCTCTCCTCTCTCTGTTCTGGTGGAATAGGTATGGAGACCTCAAGCTCTTGGAGAGGCTGTTGACAGAAGGATGTAGTGGAGTTGTCCACTCTACTGGGCACATTAATAGGAAGCTGCAGGTTAGAAAGCTGGTACTGCAGGTTGAAAGGAGCTGGAATGGGGATAATGGTCTGGTTGACCTTTTCAATGCATGTCACTGCAGCTTTCTGTTCTATGGATTTCACTGGGAAGTGATTGGGATTCTCTATAACTGAAGCTTTGTTTTCCCCACGTTGTTTGATTTCACTGGTTTTAATGCCAGGAGCTGGAATGGGGATAGTGGTCTGGCTGACCTTTTTAATGCATGTCACTGCAGCTTTCTGTTCTATGGATATCACTGGAAAGTGTTTGGGATTCTCTATAACTGAAGCTTCGGTTTCCCCACGTTGTTTGAGTTCACTGGTTTTAATGTCAGGTCTTCTGTACTCTTTTATTTTAAATGTACATAGCCTAGGCCTGGCATTAATACCGACTCTTTCAATTCCAGAAATACTGTCCTGTTTTTTGGCAATGTACCTATTAATCACATCAGTAAGAGACCCCTGAGCATGAGAAGCAGAAGTCTGGCTTTGGCTTCCTTGCATTGGTCCAAGCTTATTTCCAAATGTAATGGATCCTGTGGGTGCCCCTGGACCTTCACGGCTTTGCAGTATCTTTTCAGATACCTTATTGGAAATGTGGGTACCTGAGATACGAACACGTTTCATGTTTTTTAACAGAACAGCCTGATCATCAGATTGTGGGCCATGGGGTGACTTCCCTGGTATAGGAGCAGAAGAATGATTTACTGGCTTTGACATTGGTTTTACCTTCTTTTGCAGTGCAGTTTGAGGGACTTGATCCTTTGCAGCTGAAGAAAGGATCTTTTTCTTTTTTGTTTCCACTGTGGAGCACTTTGGTACCCCCTCAGACTTTGACGGACACTCAGTCTTCACTGAACTCAGCACGTTATTACCCAAGAAATGGGAAGAGCTGGTTGCCTTCCCAACTGGATTTAAAGACGACACCTTTATACAAAGATTTGAAGGGGCTGTTGTATGTTTCATAGTTTTTACAGCTCCTGACATAATATCTGTAGACTGCTGAGTGATTGGAATGTTGCCCCTCACCACTTCTTGAAGATACTGGGGACCTCCAGACTGCTCTCTGTTAAGAATGGTCACAAATGTAGATGCTGGTTGCAAATATTTGGTGCTAGTCGGTTGTTGGTGGGATGTGGGGACTTTAGTCCTTATAAGTGGAATCTTCTGAGCAATATGTGAGGGGCCCTTCTCCTCTGAAGATCTCTTCTCCATATCTTTTAACCCACCCCTTTTCCACACTGGCACACATAACTCTTTGTTGCTTTCCACATCAATATGTAACTTTGAGAGGTGGCTCAGCTTCCGAGCTGGTTGAGTTGGGTACATTAGAGGTGGTTCACTTTTTTTGTTAGCAGTAAGCGGAACTGCTCCTTGTGTAATTAAACTGGCCTGGGAAATATGTTGGGCTCCAAGCGAGGTCTGACACACTGTAACAAAATCAAAAGGGAGAAATAATCAATTATCATAAATACCAACACATTGTACATAATAACACAAAGAAAGAAAAGCAAACACATGCTTAATCCCTTCAGTATTGGCGAGGACTACATACTGTAGAGTTCTATATCTTTGTAACACTACAGTGGCGAATGACCGTAATTAAAGATCTTTATAACAGCTAATGGTATCGGTCAAGGAGAAGATTTTGAACAATGATTAGTAAAGATTCTCCATGTCTCACCTTGTAAGGTCTGCAGCACAATGCAGGGTGGAAAGGGAATTAAGCTAATTACACATTGAAATCAGTGCAAAGAACTACTGTACACGCTGCAAAATTATGAGAGATATCCATGTTTTATCACAATAATGATGGTGGAGTGATGAAGACGAAGAGAAGTAGGTTTTATTGGTGGGGATATAATTGGTGAAAAAGAGGGCAGATTATGATAACAGGCCAACAAGAGGTTCACAAGTCCCTGTGTGTCATTTGTCAATGGGAAAACCAATACACTACAGTAGCTACTCAGTTTTGCATGTTATCAATTTATGTAACAAAGCGGCATTCAACTTAAGGAACATCCACAAACGTTTAGCTGCAATAGCAACAACTGGAGAAAATGCTATGATTTGGGCATCTAGGTCTCTCCTTTTTTGCCCCTTGTGCTCCCCCAACTGAACCTGGTTTTCCTTACCCACCTGACACTCCTCCTACTTTGACGTTTTTGGCTATCCTGGTTGCTTGGGGATCAGGGGCTGCCGAATAATGAGCCAGTGGATAGGAAGGTCTTCGACTTTTCTCCTTACGGACCAGGAGCACTTCCCCCTGGTGCACTGGGTGTTGTAAAGCAGAGCTCCCCCTGGTGGAGGTTATTGGCAGCCCAGTGGGTGTCTGTAAGAAGGAGCCAATCTGTGCTGAAGGCACTTGCATGGGATGAGGTCGGTTGTAAATATAATGAGCTGTGTTGCCACCTGTTGGAACATATTGGCCAGGAACGGGGTGGTATGTCTTACCCTGAGCGTGCATTCCTCTAAGGGGTATGAATGGTGGCTGCTGAAGTCGTGCATACTGGGTGGCCATTATACAAGGCCCTATTGTAGCACTGCTTTCCACCTGTGCGTTGGGACGGAAAGTAACAGGCTGCGTTGTGGCTTCTCCCCTAACCTGTCCTGCAAATCCTGTGTTTCCTCCTGTAGCAGTGTGGTAGAATCCTCCGTTCATGTCACATACACAAGGGTAAGCGCGTGTTGCCTGTGGGATCTGCTGTAGATACATTGGTTTTCCTGCAGACCCTTGTTGCAAAATCATGCCTTGGGCCCCATGTCTGTAGACTTCTGTATTCCTCCCTACTGGGTGGGAGCTGTTGCTCCATGAAGGATAAGCAGTGGTGACTGCAGGAGCACTGCAGGCCGGTGGGGGGTTCACAGCAGAGGAATTTAAAAACTGATCTGTAAGGAAGAAAGGTAAAAGTGAAGGGCCTGAAAAGCACAATCAAGGCATATTTCTTTAACACAAGGGGACTCGACTCCAGTCTTCAAGCCCCCCCAACAGGTTAACTTTTCAGGATATTCCAGCTTTAGCACAGGTGGCACAATCACTCAATTAGCCTCTGATTGAGTCACCTGTGCTGAAGCAGGGACTGATTGAGCCAGCTGTGCTGAAGCTGGGACTGATTGAGCCGCCTGCGCTGAAGCTGGGATATCCTGAAAGCCTGACTTTGGGGGGTTAGGACTGCTTTAACAGACCTGCTAAAAGATATTCTTGATATCAAATACATATGAAATACATAGAGATGCTCACTTGGCTTGGTATTTTTATTTTGCCTTTAAAATATTTGGGGTTCCGGTTCTGGTTTTGAATAAAGTTTTTGGGGGTCTTTGTTTTGTTATGAATAGCAAGCACTAACAGGGAAAATGGCTTGCTGGGAAAACACATTTATTTGATTATCAATGTTACAGACCACTACTCTGGTCAGAAGCTTCAATATTTAAATACATTTTTGAGCCAACTACATGATTGCCTTCCATTCATAGCATTGCTATGTATTGAAACACCAGAGCACCTGTACATTTTAGCTCAATATATGGGGTTTAATATTTATATATATACATTAATGATGTGCTGGGATGTAACACAGACAGAAAACTATTTCTAGGTAGTTTTCGACACAAAGAGGCAACTGCCATATAAAACTTGTGCAGTCCATCACCTGCTTTCATATCCACCTCTGAACACAATGACAAATATAGATGTACCATAGCTTTCGGAACTGGATCTTTAAAAATAAAAAAATAAAAAATGCCTGTGCCTACTGTGGTATTTTGTGGTAATATTATGGTGTGGTATTCTGAGACATGTCTGGTATATTGAGGTATCCGGAGGAGCACTCAGGTCAGCTATATCTGTAAATCACGTGGCAGATTCTGCCCTCGTTTTGTGGCTTTGTCTTTTTTGGGCCTTTGTATTACTGTAGAGTAGTGGTTTCCAACCTTTTTTTGGTTAAGGAACCCTATGTGAAATTCTGACAGCGAGTCTAAGATGAGATGCATTGTAATATAACCCAACCCTATCTAATAGCGCATCTGAGATCAGATGAAGTGTGAGGAACCCCAACCCTCTCTAATAGCGCTTCTGAGATCTGATGCATTGTAAGGAACCCCAACCTTCTCTAATAGCGCGTCTGAGATCAGATGCATTGTAAGGAGCCCCAACCCTCTTTTATAGTGCATTTGAGATCAGATGCATTGTAAGGAACCCTAACCCTCTCCAATAGCACGTCTGAGATAAGATGCATTGTACTGTAAATTCTTCTGTATTAAGTACAATTTTAAAATGACCTGAAAATTACAGCGAACCTTTTAGGGATGCCCGGGGAACCCAAGGGTTCCTAGGAACCTTGGTTGAAAAACACTGCTGTAGACAATAATTGAAGGATATGGCTGAAAGTAGTCGAACATTACACCCCATGGTGTAGAATTGGTCCAATAGTTATTGACCTAAACTTAGGGCAAGGAAAAAGCATGCCTTATACATACAGTAACTAATTCTACTGTATACACTAAGGTCCCTGTGTCTTTTTTACTATCCCATAGATCTCATAGACGTTTGCCGCTTTGACATTTATGTATATAGTACATGTGTTCTTTTCTATACATTACTGTTCAAATCATTTAAGATTTTGAATTACAAGCCAGATATAAAAGTAAATACAATTAAACAATTATGCGTGTATGTATTTATAATAAATCAGTTTTGACATTTATAAAAAAAAATATTATCCAATAAAGGCCAGGTACCTAACCCCCCTGGGTGTTGTCTACCTCCCCCCTCCCCCCCATCCCATCCGTCTACTTTCTCCCATCCATTGATAGGAATGATGTTATCTGTTCTGTACCCCATAAAACATTGTGAAAGTAAACCATTCAAAAATATAGATATTATCCATTTCTTTTAGGGTATGTAAAGGCCACGTTGCTTCCTACCTGCCATGATACAGAGTTAAGGTGGAGATAATTAATCTCTCTGTACAGTGCCACACTTTTCCTATCTCTGAGATGTCCACGAAACTACCGGTTTCCTTTGGGAACTAATTCAAGTCAAGCACAAACAAGTTTACATTTGTGTATTTATCTCAGTCTCTAAGGCGATTCCGTGATGTCATTACAGAACACTGCTGCTGGCATCTCCTAGGAGGCTCAATGATGCTGTCTCGTGATGTCATAATAGAGAAATCAGTTACGTTGACATTTAATTTCAAGGGGTTGAGAAGTGGTTAACTAGAGTAGCAGTCATAAAAATCCCAGCTGCTGTGATACATTGTATTGCGTACATTGGGTGACACAAGTACACATATTGACAGTGCCGTTGACTGCAGTGGGATCAACATACTGTATCACTGGGTTCAAATGCATTGACTTCATCACAAGATAAAGTGTCATCTCCTTATGTACAGTATGTCACATGTAAAACGCTGAGAAGTTACTGTGTGTGTCACACAGAATAAATAACACACCTGCACGGATACAATCAGTCATTTGTCAGATTCTACTAAGGCCAGGCTCAGTATTTCTCCTTTTTAAACACATTTGAAGCTCCCTCTGGGGTCTATGTATCAAGGCAATTTTGGAGCAAAACCCTGCACTTACTGTATTTACTGTATCTAAGTATTTTGCTCCAAATTGAGCCCCATCTTCCTCAGCTTGCACATTGGGGAGAGTCAGTAGGAGGAGTTGGGGAGAAGTTACATGGTGCACAGATTATAAGGAGGTGCATCACATTCTGCGTCTCTTCTCCAGTATGCACCTTGGGAGTTACATGGTGCACAGATTATAATGAGATGTATCACATTCTGCGTCTCTGCCCCAGCTTGCACCTTGGGGAGAGTCAGTAGGAGGAGTTGGGGGAGGAGTTACATGGCACACAGATTATAATGAGATGTATCACATACTGCGTCTCTCTGCCCCAGCTTGCACCTTGGTGAATGTCAGTAGGTGTTGGGGAGGAGTTACTTGGTGCACAGATTATAATGAGATGTATCACATGCTGCGTCTCTGCCCCAGCATGCACCTTGAGGAGAGTCAGTAGGAGGAGTTGGGAGGAGTTACATGGCGCATAGATTATAATGAGATGTATCACATGCTGCGTCTCTGCCCCAGCTTGCACCTTGGGGAGAGTCAGTAGGAGGAGTTGGGGGAGAAGTTACATGGTGCACAGATTATAAGGAGATGCATCACATTCTGGGTCTCTGCCCCAGTATGCACCTTGGGAGTTACATGGTGCACAGATTATAAGGAGATGTCACATTCTGCGTCTGTCCCAGCATGCACCTTGGGGAGAGTCAGTAGGAGGAGTTGGGGGAGGATTTACATGGTGCACAGATTATAATGAGATGTATCACATTCTGCGTCTCTGCCCCATGTACCTTGGGGAGTGTCAGTAGGAGGAGTTGGGGGAGGAGTTACATGGTGCACAGATTATAATGAGAGGTATCACATTCTGCGTCTCTGCCCCAGCTTGCACCTTGGGGAGAGTCAGTAGGAGGAGTTGGGGGAGGAGTTACATGGCACACAGATTATAATGAGATGTATCACATACTGCGTCTCTGCCCCAGCTTGCACCTTGGTGAATGTCAGTAGGTGTTGGGGAGGAGTTACTTGGTGCACAGATTATAATGAGATGTTTCACATGCTGCGTCTCTGCCCCAGCATGCACCTTGAGGAGAGTCAGTAGGAGGAGTTGGGAGGAGTTACATGGTGCATAGATTATAATGAGATGTATCACATGCTGCGTCTCTACCCCAATTTGTACCTTAGGGAGAGTCAGGAGGAGTTGGGGGGAGTAACATGGTGCACAGATTATAATGAGATGCATCACATTCTGCGTCTCTGCCCCAGCTTGCACCTTGGGGAGAGTCAGTAGGAGGAGTTGGGGGAAGAGTTACATTGTGCACAAATTCTTTTGAGATGTATCACAAGCTGAATTTCTCTGATACTTAGAGCCATGCGTCTAAACACAATTACTCTATGTTGCTGCATAGACCCTTTATGTCCTAATTCCAGCACTTGGGAAGTGTTCAACTCCATTCAAGGGCAGTCTAAACTAAACTACTACTTTGGTACAGCACTGCACTTTACTTTAATGCTTCAGACATACGCATTATGGGTATTGAATGTGTCCCCCTGCTTATTTGTGGGGGGGATAGAGATGAGAGTCTTTTACAATGAGAGTGCTTCTGGATCTATATTCTATATACAGTGACACCTCGCGGCCTTAATTACAATTTATTTTGGGTTGTTTTTTGTCAGTACACTAAAACCTCCTCTTGGATAGACACAGGGGGATATTTTAGTAGCTGGGAGTTGTGCAAAAGCGTGCAGAAAGAGCCTTATCCGATTGGATTTCTAGGTTTTGCTCTTCTGTAAGTCCTTCTCGCATGTTCAAACCAAGTGGGCCGAGAAAGACCCATATCTCAACAAAACCCATATGAGTTTTATGAAGTATATATTTTTTGTTATATCCCCATTCTCTCTCTCCCACCCCTCCCCCATTCTCTCCCACCCCCGCCCCCATTCCCTCTCCCACCCCTCCCCATTCTTTCTGTCTCCCTACCCCCTCCTCATCCTCTCTCCCTCTCCTCTTCCTCTCTCCCCCCTCCTCCTCATCCTCTCCACCTCAAATCTCTCTCCCTTTTCATCCTCTCACTCCTCCCTTTTATCCTCCCTTCACCCTCCTTATCCTCTCCCCCTCCTCATCCACTTCCCCTCCTCATCCTCTCCCCCTCCTCATCGTCTCCCCCTACTCTCCCGTACCTCTCCCCCTCCTCATCCTCTCCGCTTCCTGCACAGCCTTTCAACCACTTCTCCGCCTCTGCTCTCCTCACTATCTACCCCCTCCTCATCATCTTTCCATGCCTCCTCATCATCTCACTCCTCCCTCCTCATCCTCTCACTACACTGCTCCTCATTCTCTCTCTCCCACCACTCCTCATCCTTATCCTATCACTACACCCTTCCTCATCCTCTCACCACACCCCTCCTCATCCTTTCACTCCCACAGCTCATCCTCTCAGTCACCCCCTCCTCATCCTCTCATTCCCTCTCCTCATCCTGTCTCTCACCCTTCCTTCTCCTCTCACTCCTCCATCCTCATCATCTCGCTCCTCCCCCTCCTCATCCTCTCACCCCCTCCTCCTGCTCTCACTTCCCCATCCTCATCCTCCTCTCACTCACTCCCTCCTCATATTCTCACCCACCCCTCCTCATTCTCTCACCCACCCCTCCTCAGCCTCTCCCACCCTCCTCATCGTCTCACCCCTCCTCATCCTCTCACTCCCGCTCCTCATCTTCTCACCCGCTAATCCTCTCACCCCCTTCTCCTCCTCTCACTCATTCCCCCCTCCCCATCCTCGCACTCCCCCTCCTCATCCTCTCACTCCCCCCTCCTCATCCTCTCACTCCCCCTCCTCATCTTCTCTCTCCCCCTCCTCATCCCCTCACTCCCCCCTCCTCATTCTCTCACTCCCCCTCCTCATCCTCTCACTCCCCCTCCTCATCCTCTCTCTCCCCCTCCTCATCCCCTCACTCCCCCCTCCTCATTCTCTCACTCCCCCTCCTCATCCTCTCACTCCCCCTCCTCATCCTCTCACCCCCTCCTCCTCTTCTCCCTCACCCCCTCCACATCCTCTCAATCCCCCTCCTCATCCTCTTACTCCCCCCTCCATCTCCTCTCACTCCTCCACCCTTCCACTGTTGCTCGACAGCTAAAACTCTGACACAGACCCTCATTCTCTACCATCTCAATTACTGGAACTTCCTGCTGTCCGGCCTTACTGCCTCTCACCTGTCTCCCCTACAATCTATCCTAAACGCTGCTGCCAGAATCACTCTGCTCTTTCCTAAATCTGTCTCAGCGTCTCCCCTCCTGATATCCCTCTCCTGGCTTCCTATCAAATCCCGTATCTCACACTCAATTCTCCGCCTCACTTTTAAAGCTTTACACTCTTCTGCCCCTCTTTACAGCTCAGCTCTAATTTCTCGCTATGCACCACCCCGACTCTTGCGATCCGCCCAAGGATGTCTTCTCTCTCCCCCTTTGTATCTAAAACCCTCTCTCGCCTTAAACCTTTCTCACTGACTGCACCTCAAATCTGGAATGCCCTTCCCCTCAATACCCGACTAGCACCCTCTCTATCCACCTATAAGACCCACATTATAGCCCAGAATAGCCCTGCTATATTATCAGTTAGTTAATGACTCTGTTTATGTATTTGTATGTTTTTCTTCCCTTTGTTGTCTGTTGCCCTAGTAACGAGACGTCATTACGCATTTACGTCGTGACGTCATGTGCGTCGTGACGTCACGCCACGTGACGCCGTCAGTCACTGTGGGCAGACATCTTGGGATGGGAACGCCCTCCTACTGTCTCTGTACGTTCTTCCTACCTACCAATTAGATTGTAAGCTCCTCGGAGCAGGGACTCCTTTTCCTAAATGTTACTTTTATGTCTGAAGCACTTATTCCCATGATCTGTTATTTGTATTACTTATATGATTGTCACGTGTATTACTGCGGTGAAGCGCTATCTACATAAATGACGCTGTATAAATAAAGACATACAGTACATACATCCAACATGACAAAGCATATAGTTAAATATTTATTTGTTTCTCTCTCATACTGTAAGTGGGGTCCGACTTACTGTCTCTCTGTGTCTCTCTCTCTCTCTCTCTCTCTCTCTCTCTCTCTCTCTCTCTCTCTCTCTCTCTCTCTCTCTTCTCTCTCTCTCTCTCTCTCTCTCTCAGATAATTTGCAGAATTTCAATAACCCTTGGACTCATTCATTTGTAAATAATTTCTTTAGTAAATAAAGAGTTCATTTAAAAATAGATACATTTTATTGAAGAGTTTTAAATATATTCTTAGTAAAATATGTTACAAATTGACTTATAAATATAAATCTTATTCACAGAGCTTGGCATCAGTTACAGATTAGTCAGGTTTTTTATTTTTTTTGTTTTTTGTTTTTGTTTTAGGGCTTAAGTAGCTCCTGGGGGGATGAAGTTTGTATGGTGGGTATCCGTAACTTTTAGAGATGTCATGATCCTCCTGCCACTGAACAAAGCACTGTAGCCTCCCCTTGGAGGTATGTTGACAGGCTTCCTCCCTCTCCAGTTGTGCTTTCCTTTTCATAGCCTCTCTCTCCTCTCTCTGTTCTGGTGGAATAGGTATGGAGACCTCAAGCTCTTGGAGAGGCTGTTGACAGAAGGATGTAGTGGAGTTGTCCACTCTACTGGGCACATTAATAGGAAGCTGCAGGTTAGAAAGCTGGTACTGCAGGTTGAAAGGAGCTGGAATGGGGATAATGGTCTGGTTGACCTTTTCAATGCATGTCACTGCAGCTTTCTGTTCTATGGATTTCACTGGGAAGTGATTGGGATTCTCTATAACTGAAGCTTTGTTTTCCCCACGTTGTTTGATTTCACTGGTTTTAATGCCAGGAGCTGGAATGGGGATAGTGGTCTGGCTGACCTTTTTAATGCATGTCACTGCAGCTTTCTGTTCTATGGATATCACTGGAAAGTGTTTGGGATTCTCTATAACTGAAGCTTCGGTTTCCCCACGTTGTTTGAGTTCACTGGTTTTAATGTCAGGTCTTCTGTACTCTTTTATTTTAAATGTACATAGCCTAGGCCTGGCATTAATACCGACTCTTTCAATTCCAGAAATACTGTCCTGTTTTTTGGCAATGTACCTATTAATCACATCAGTAAGAGACCCCTGAGCATGAGAAGCAGAAGTCTGGCTTTGGCTTCCTTGCATTGGTCCAAGCTTATTTCCAAATGTAATGGATCCTGTGGGTGCCCCTGGACCTTCACGGCTTTGCAGTATCTTTTCAGATACCTTATTGGAAATGTGGGTACCTGAGATACGAACACGTTTCATGTTTTTTAACAGAACAGCCTGATCATCAGATTGTGGGCCATGGGGTGACTTCCCTGGTATAGGAGCAGAAGAATGATTTACTGGCTTTGACATTGGTTTTACCTTCTTTTGCAGTGCAGTTTGAGGGACTTGATCCTTTGCAGCTGAAGAAAGGATCTTTTTCTTTTTTGTTTCCACTGTGGAGCACTTTGGTACCCCCTCAGACTTTGACGGACACTCAGTCTTCACTGAACTCAGCACGTTATTACCCAAGAAATGGGAAGAGCTGGTTGCCTTCCCAACTGGATTTAAAGACGACACCTTTATACAAAGATTTGAAGGGGCTGTTGTATGTTTCATAGTTTTTACAGCTCCTGACATAATATCTGTAGACTGCTGAGTGATTGGAATGTTGCCCCTCACCACTTCTTGAAGATACTGGGGACCTCCAGACTGCTCTCTGTTAAGAATGGTCACAAATGTAGATGCTGGTTGCAAATATTTGGTGCTAGTCGGTTGTTGGTGGGATGTGGGGACTTTAGTCCTTATAAGTGGAATCTTCTGAGCAATATGTGAGGGGCCCTTCTCCTCTGAAGATCTCTTCTCCATATCTTTTAACCCACCCCTTTTCCACACTGGCACACATAACTCTTTGTTGCTTTCCACATCAATATGTAACTTTGAGAGGTGGCTCAGCTTCCGAGCTGGTTGAGTTGGGTACATTAGAGGTGGTTCACTTTTTTTGTTAGCAGTAAGCGGAACTGCTCCTTGTGTAATTAAACTGGCCTGGGAAATATGTTGGGCTCCAAGCGAGGTCTGACACACTGTAACAAAATCAAAAGGGAGAAATAATCAATTATCATAAATACCAACACATTGTACATAATAACACAAAGAAAGAAAAGCAAACACATGCTTAATCCCTTCAGTATTGGCGAGGACTACATACTGTAGAGTTCTATATCTTTGTAACACTACAGTGGCGAATGACCGTAATTAAAGATCTTTATAACAGCTAATGGTATCGGTCAAGGAGAAGATTTTGAACAATGATTAGTAAAGATTCTCCATGTCTCACCTTGTAAGGTCTGCAGCACAATGCAGGGTGGAAAGGGAATTAAGCTAATTACACATTGAAATCAGTGCAAAGAACTACTGTACACGCTGCAAAATTATGAGAGATATCCATGTTTTATCACAATAATGATGGTGGAGTGATGAAGACGAAGAGAAGTAGGTTTTATTGGTGGGGATATAATTGGTGAAAAAGAGGGCAGATTATGATAACAGGCCAACAAGAGGTTCACAAGTCCCTGTGTGTCATTTGTCAATGGGAAAACCAATACACTACAGTAGCTACTCAGTTTTGCATGTTATCAATTTATGTAACAAAGCGGCATTCAACTTAAGGAACATCCACAAACGTTTAGCTGCAATAGCAACAACTGGAGAAAATGCTATGATTTGGGCATCTAGGTCTCTCCTTTTTTGCCCCTTGTGCTCCCCCAACTGAACCTGGTTTTCCTTACCCACCTGACACTCCTCCTACTTTGACGTTTTTGGCTATCCTGGTTGCTTGGGGATCAGGGGCTGCCGAATAATGAGCCAGTGGATAGGAAGGTCTTCGACTTTTCTCCTTACGGACCAGGAGCACTTCCCCCTGGTGCACTGGGTGTTGTAAAGCAGAGCTCCCCCTGGTGGAGGTTATTGGCAGCCCAGTGGGTGTCTGTAAGAAGGAGCCAATCTGTGCTGAAGGCACTTGCATGGGATGAGGTCGGTTGTAAATATAATGAGCTGTGTTGCCACCTGTTGGAACATATTGGCCAGGAACGGGGTGGTATGTCTTACCCTGAGCGTGCATTCCTCTAAGGGGTATGAATGGTGGCTGCTGAAGTCGTGCATACTGGGTGGCCATTATACAAGGCCCTATTGTAGCACTGCTTTCCACCTGTGCGTTGGGACGGAAAGTAACAGGCTGCGTTGTGGCTTCTCCCCTAACCTGTCCTGCAAATCCTGTGTTTCCTCCTGTAGCAGTGTGGTAGAATCCTCCGTTCATGTCACATACACAAGGGTAAGCGCGTGTTGCCTGTGGGATCTGCTGTAGATACATTGGTTTTCCTGCAGACCCTTGTTGCAAAATCATGCCTTGGGCCCCATGTCTGTAGACTTCTGTATTCCTCCCTACTGGGTGGGAGCTGTTGCTCCATGAAGGATAAGCAGTGGTGACTGCAGGAGCACTGCAGGCCGGTGGGGGGTTCACAGCAGAGGAATTTAAAAACTGATCTGTAAGGAAGAAAGGTAAAAGTGAAGGGCCTGAAAAGCACAATCAAGGCATATTTCTTTAACACAAGGGGACTCGACTCCAGTCTTCAAGCCCCCCCAACAGGTTAACTTTTCAGGATATTCCAGCTTTAGCACAGGTGGCACAATCACTCAATTAGCCTCTGATTGAGTCACCTGTGCTGAAGCAGGGACTGATTGAGCCAGCTGTGCTGAAGCTGGGACTGATTGAGCCGCCTGCGCTGAAGCTGGGATATCCTGAAAGCCTGACTTTGGGGGGTTAGGACTGCTTTAACAGACCTGCTAAAAGATATTCTTGATATCAAATACATATGAAATACATAGAGATGCTCACTTGGCTTGGTATTTTTATTTTGCCTTTAAAATATTTGGGGTTCCGGTTCTGGTTTTGAATAAAGTTTTTGGGGGTCTTTGTTTTGTTATGAATAGCAAGCACTAACAGGGAAAATGGCTTGCTGGGAAAACACATTTATTTGATTATCAATGTTACAGACCACTACTCTGGTCAGAAGCTTCAATATTTAAATACATTTTTGAGCCAACTACATGATTGCCTTCCATTCATAGCATTGCTATGTATTGAAACACCAGAGCACCTGTACATTTTAGCTCAATATATGGGGTTTAATATTTATATATATACATTAATGATGTGCTGGGATGTAACACAGACAGAAAACTATTTCTAGGTAGTTTTCGACACAAAGAGGCAACTGCCATATAAAACTTGTGCAGTCCATCACCTGCTTTCATATCCACCTCTGAACACAATGACAAATATAGATGTACCATAGCTTTCGGAACTGGATCTTTAAAAATAAAAAAATAAAAAATGCCTGTGCCTACTGTGGTATTTTGTGGTAATATTATGGTGTGGTATTCTGAGACATGTCTGGTATATTGAGGTATCCGGAGGAGCACTCAGGTCAGCTATATCTGTAAATCACGTGGCAGATTCTGCCCTCGTTTTGTGGCTTTGTCTTTTTTGGGCCTTTGTATTACTGTAGAGTAGTGGTTTCCAACCTTTTTTTGGTTAAGGAACCCTATGTGAAATTCTGACAGCGAGTCTAAGATGAGATGCATTGTAATATAACCCAACCCTATCTAATAGCGCATCTGAGATCAGATGAAGTGTGAGGAACCCCAACCCTCTCTAATAGCGCTTCTGAGATCTGATGCATTGTAAGGAACCCCAACCTTCTCTAATAGCGCGTCTGAGATCAGATGCATTGTAAGGAGCCCCAACCCTCTTTTATAGTGCATTTGAGATCAGATGCATTGTAAGGAACCCTAACCCTCTCCAATAGCACGTCTGAGATAAGATGCATTGTACTGTAAATTCTTCTGTATTAAGTACAATTTTAAAATGACCTGAAAATTACTGCGAACCTTTTAGGGATGCCCGGGGAACCCAAGGGTTCCTAGGAACCTTGGTTGAAAAACACTGCTGTAGACAATAATTGAAGGATATGGCTGAAAGTAGTCGAACATTACACCCCATGGTGTAGAATTGGTCCAATAGTTATTGACCTAAACTTAGGGCAAGGAAAAAGCATGCCTTATACATAACTAATTCTACTGTATACACTAAGGTCCCTGTGTCTTTTTTACTATCCCATAGATCTCATAGACGTTTGCCGCTTTGACATTTATGTATATAGTACATGTGTTCTTTTCTATACATTACTGTTCAAATCATTTAAGATTTTGAATTACAAGCCAGATATAAAAGTAAATACAATTAAACAATTATGCGTGTATGTATTTATAATAAATCAGTTTTGACATTTATAAAAAAAAATATTATCCAATAAAGGCCAGGTACCTAACCCCCCTGGGTGTTGTCTACCTCCCCCCTCCCCCCCATCCCATCCGTCTACTTTCTCCCATCCATTGATAGGAATGATGTTATCTGTTCTGTACCCCATAAAACATTGTGAAAGTAAACCATTCAAAAATATAGATATTATCCATTTCTTTTAGGGTATGTAAAGGCCACGTTGCTTCCTACCTGCCATGATACAGAGTTAAGGTGGAGATAATTAATCTCTCTGTACAGTGCCACACTTTTCCTATCTCTGAGATGTCCACGAAACTACCGGTTTCCTTTGGGAACTAATTCAAGTCAAGCACAAACAAGTTTACATTTGTGTATTTATCTCAGTCTCTAAGGCGATTCCGTGATGTCATTACAGAACACTGCTGCTGGCATCTCCTAGGAGGCTCAATGATGCTGTCTCGTGATGTCATAATAGAGAAATCAGTTACGTTGACATTTAATTTCAAGGGGTTGAGAAGTGGTTAACTAGAGTAGCAGTCATAAAAATCCCAGCTGCTGTGATACATTGTATTGCGTACATTGGGTGACACAAGTACACATATTGACAGTGCCGTTGACTGCAGTGGGATCAACATACTGTATCACTGGGTTCAAATGCATTGACTTCATCGCAAGATAAAGTGTCATCTCCTTATGTACAGTATGTCACATGTAAAACGCTGAGAAGTTACTGTGTGTGTCACACAGAATAAATAACACACCTGCACGGATACAATCAGTCATTTGTCAGATTCTACTAAGGCCAGGCTCAGTATTTCTCCTTTTTAAACACATTTGAAGCTCCCTCTGGGGTCTATGTATCAAGGCAATTTTGGAGCAAAACCCTGCACTTACTGTATTTACTGTATCTAAGTATTTTGCTCCAAATTGAGCCCCATCTTCCTCAGCTTGCACATTGGGGAGAGTCAGTAGGAGGAGTTGGGGAGAAGTTACATGGTGCACAGATTATAAGGAGGTGCATCACATTCTGCGTCTCTTCTCCAGTATGCACCTTGGGAGTTACATGGTGCACAGATTATAATGAGATGTATCACATTCTGCGTCTCTGCCCCAGCTTGCACCTTGGGGAGAGTCAGTAGGAGGAGTTGGGGGAGGAGTTACATGGCACACAGATTATAATGAGATGTATCACATACTGCGTCTCTCTGCCCCAGCTTGCACCTTGGTGAATGTCAGTAGGTGTTGGGGAGGAGTTACTTGGTGCACAGATTATAATGAGATGTATCACATGCTGCGTCTCTGCCCCAGCATGCACCTTGAGGAGAGTCAGTAGGAGGAGTTGGGAGGAGTTACATGGCGCATAGATTATAATGAGATGTATCACATGCTGCGTCTCTGCCCCAGCTTGCACCTTGGGGAGAGTCAGTAGGAGGAGTTGGGGGAGAAGTTACATGGTGCACAGATTATAAGGAGATGCATCACATTCTGGGTCTCTGCCCCAGTATGCACCTTGGGAGTTACATGGTGCACAGATTATAAGGAGATGTCACATTCTGCGTCTGTCCCAGCATGCACCTTGGGGAGAGTCAGTAGGAGGAGTTGGGGGAGGATTTACATGGTGCACAGATTATAATGAGATGTATCACATTCTGCGTCTCTGCCCCATGTACCTTGGGGAGTGTCAGTAGGAGGAGTTGGGGGAGGAGTTACATGGTGCACAGATTATAATGAGAGGTATCACATTCTGCGTCTCTGCCCCAGCTTGCACCTTGGGGAGAGTCAGTAGGAGGAGTTGGGGGAGGAGTTACATGGCACACAGATTATAATGAGATGTATCACATACTGCGTCTCTGCCCCAGCTTGCACCTTGGTGAATGTCAGTAGGTGTTGGGGAGGAGTTACTTGGTGCACAGATTATAATGAGATGTTTCACATGCTGCGTCTCTGCCCCAGCATGCACCTTGAGGAGAGTCAGTAGGAGGAGTTGGGAGGAGTTACATGGTGCATAGATTATAATGAGATGTATCACATGCTGCGTCTCTACCCCAATTTGTACCTTAGGGAGAGTCAGGAGGAGTTGGGGGGAGTAACATGGTGCACAGATTATAATGAGATGCATCACATTCTGCGTCTCTGCCCCAGCTTGCACCTTGGGGAGAGTCAGTAGGAGGAGTTGGGGGAAGAGTTACATTGTGCACAAATTCTTTTGAGATGTATCACAAGCTGAATTTCTCTGATACTTAGAGCCATGTGTCTAAACACAATTACTCTATGTTGCTGCATAGACCCTTTATGTCCTAATTCCAGCACTTGGGAAGTGTTCAACTCCATTCAAGGGCAGTCTAAACTAAACTACTACTTTGGTTCAGCACTGCACTTTACTTTAATGCTTCAGACATACGCATTATGGGTATTGAATGTGTCCCCCTGCTTATTTGTGGGGGGATAGAGATGAGAGTCTTTTACAATGAGAGTGCTTCTGGATCTATATTCTATATACAGTGACACCTCGCGGCCTTAATTACAATTTATTTTTGGGTTGTTTTTTGTCAGTACACTAAAACCTCCTCTTGGATAGACACAGGGGGATATTTTAGTAGCTGGGAGTTGTGCAAAAGCGTGCAGAAAGAGCCTTATCCGATTGGATTTCTAGGTTTTGCTCTTCTGTAAGTCCTTCTCGCATGTTCAAACCAAGTGGGCCGAGAAAGACCCATATCTCAACAAAACCCATATGAGTTTTATGAAGTATATATTTTTTGTTATATCCCCATTCTCTCTCTCCCACCCCTCCCCCATTCTCTCCCACCCCCGCCCCCATTCCCTCTCCCACCCCTCCCCATTCTTTCTGTCTCCCTACCCCCTCCTCATCCTCTCTCCCTCTCCTCTTCCTCTCTCCCCCCTCCTCCTCATCCTCTCCACCTCAAATCTCTCTCCCTTTTCATCCTCTCACTCCTCCCTTTTATCCTCCCTTCACCCTCCTTATCCTCTCCCCCTCCTCATCCACTTCCCCTCCTCATCCTCTCCCCCTCCTCATCGTCTCCCCCTACTCTCCCGTACCTCTCCCCCTCCTCATCCTCTCCGCTTCCTGCACAGCCTTTCAACCACTTCTCCGCCTCTGCTCTCCTCACTATCTACCCCCTCCTCATCATCTTTCCATGCCTCCTCATCATCTCACTCCTCCCTCCTCATCCTCTCACTACACTGCTCCTCATTCTCTCTCTCCCACCACTCCTCATCCTTATCCTATCACTACACCCTTCCTCATCCTCTCACCACACCCCTCCTCATCCTTTCACTCCCACAGCTCATCCTCTCAGTCACCCCCTCCTCATCCTCTCATTCCCTCTCCTCATCCTGTCTCTCACCCTTCCTTCTCCTCTCACTCCTCCATCCTCATCATCTCGCTCCTCCCCCTCCTCATCCTCTCACCCCCTCCTCCTGCTCTCACTTCCCCATCCTCATCCTCCTCTCACTCACTCCCTCCTCATATTCTCACCCACCCCTCCTCATTCTCTCACCCACCCCTCCTCAGCCTCTCCCACCCTCCTCATCGTCTCACCCCTCCTCATCCTCTCACTCCCGCTCCTCATCTTCTCACCCGCTAATCCTCTCACCCCCTTCTCCTCCTCTCACTCATTCCCCCCTCCCCATCCTCGCACTCCCCCTCCTCATCCTCTCACTCCCCCCTCCTCATCCTCTCACTCCCCCCTCCTCATCCTCTCACTCCCCCTCCTCATCTTCTCTCTCCCCCTCCTCATCCCCTCACTCCCCCCTCCTCATTCTCTCACTCCCCCTCTTCATCCTCTCACTCCCCCTCCTCATCCTCTCTCTCCCCCTCCTCATCCCCTCACTCCCCCCTCCTCATTCTCTCACTCCCCCTCCTCATCCTCTCACTCCCCCTCCTCATCCTCTCACCCCCTCCTCCTCTTCTCCCTCACCCCCTCCACATCCTCTCAATCCCCCTCCTCATCCTCTTACTCCCCCCTCCATCTCCTCTCACTCCTCCACCCTTCCACTGTTGCTCGACAGCTAAAACTCTGACACAGACCCTCATTCTCTACCATCTCAATTACTGGAACTTCCTGCTGTCCGGCCTTACTGCCTCTCACCTGTCTCCCCTACAATCTATCCTAAACGCTGCTGCCAGAATCACTCTGCTCTTTCCTAAATCTGTCTCAGCGTCTCCCCTCCTGATATCCCTCTCCTGGCTTCCTATCAAATCCCGTATCTCACACTCAATTCTCCGCCTCACTTTTAAAGCTTTACACTCTTCTGCCCCTCTTTACAGCTCAGCTCTAATTTCTCGCTATGCACCACCCCGACTCTTGCGATCCGCCCAAGGATGTCTTCTCTCTCCCCCTTTGTATCTAAAACCCTCTCTCGCCTTAAACCTTTCTCACTGACTGCACCTCAAATCTGGAATGCCCTTCCCCTCAATACCCGACTAGCACCCTCTCTATCCACCTATAAGACCCACATTATAGCCCAGAATAGCCCTGCTATATTATCAGTTAGTTAATGACTCTGTTTATGTATTTGTATGTTTTTCTTCCCTTTGTTGTCTGTTGCCCTAGTAACGAGACGTCATTACGCATTTACGTCGTGACGTCATGTGCGTCGTGACGTCACGCCACGTGACGCCGTCAGTCACTGTGGGCAGACATCTTGGGATGGGAACGCCCTCCTACTGTCTCTGTACGTTCTTCCTACCTACCAATTAGATTGTAAGCTCCTCGGAGCAGGGACTCCTTTTCCTAAATGTTACTTTTATGTCTGAAGCACTTATTCCCATGATCTGTTATTTGTATTACTTATATGATTGTCACGTGTATTACTGCGGTGAAGCGCTATCTACATAAATGACGCTGTATAAATAAAGACATACAGTACATACATCCAACATGACAAAGCATATAGTTAAATATTTATTTGTTTCTCTCTCATACTGTAAGTGGGGTCCGACTTACTGTCTCTCTGTGTCTCTCTCTCTCTCTCTCTCTCTCTCTCTCTCTCTCTCTCTCTCTCTCTCTCTCTTCTCTCTCTCTCTCTCTCTCTCTCTCAGATAATTTGCAGAATTTCAATAACCCTTGGACTCATTCATTTGTAAATAATTTCTTTAGTAAATAAAGAGTTCATTTAAAAATAGATACATTTTATTGAAGCGTTTTAAATATATTCTTAGTAAAATATGTTACAAATTGACTTATAAATATAAATCTTATTCACAGAGCTTGGCATCAGTTACAGATTAGTCAGGTTTTTTATTTTTTTTGTTTTTTGTTTTTGTTTTAGGGCTTAAGTAGCTCCTGGGGGATGAAGTTTGTATGGTGGGTATCCGTAACTTTTAGAGATGTCATGATCCTCCTGCCACTGAACAAAGCACTGTAGCCTCCCCTTGGAGGTATGTTGACAGGCTTCCTCCCTCTCCAGTTGTGCTTTCCTTTTCATAGCCTCTCTCTCCTCTCTCTGTTCTGGTGGAATAGGTATGGAGACCTCAAGCTCTTGGAGAGGCTGTTGACAGAAGGATGTAGTGGAGTTGTCCACTCTACTGGGCACATTAATAGGAAGCTGCAGGTTAGAAAGCTGGTACTGCAGGTTGAAAGGAGCTGGAATGGGGATAATGGTCTGGTTGACCTTTTCAATGCATGTCACTGCAGCTTTCTGTTCTATGGATTTCACTGGGAAGTGATTGGGATTCTCTATAACTGAAGCTTTGTTTTCCCCACGTTGTTTGATTTCACTGGTTTTAATGCCAGGAGCTGGAATGGGGATAGTGGTCTGGCTGACCTTTTTAATGCATGTCACTGCAGCTTTCTGTTCTATGGATATCACTGGAAAGTGTTTGGGATTCTCTATAACTGAAGCTTCGGTTTCCCCACGTTGTTTGAGTTCACTGGTTTTAATGTCAGGTCTTCTGTACTCTTTTATTTTAAATGTACATAGCCTAGGCCTGGCATTAATACCGACTCTTTCAATTCCAGAAATACTGTCCTGTTTTTTGGCAATGTACCTATTAATCACATCAGTAAGAGACCCCTGAGCATGAGAAGCAGAAGTCTGGCTTTGGCTTCCTTGCATTGGTCCAAGCTTATTTCCAAATGTAATGGGTCCTGTGGGTGCCCCTGGACCTTCACGGCTTTGCAGTATCTTTTCAGATACCTTATTGGAAATGTGGGTACCTGAGATACGAACACGTTTCATGTTTTTTAACAGAACAGCCTGATCATCAGATTGTGGGCCATGGGGTGACTTCCCTGGTATAGGAGCAGAAGAATGATTTACTGGCTTTGACATTGGTTTTACCTTCTTTTGCAGTGCAGTTTGAGGGACTTGATCCTTTGCAGCTGAAGAAAGGATCTTTTTCTTTTTTGTTTCCACTGTGGAGCACTTTGGTACCCCCTCAGACTTTGACGGACACTCAGTCTTCACTGAACTCAGCACGTTATTACCCAAGAAATGGGAAGAGCTGGTTGCCTTCCCAACTGGATGTAAAGACGACACCTTTATACAAAGATTTGAAGGGGCTGTTGTATGTTTCATAGTTTTTACAGCTCCTGACATAATATCTGTAGACTGCTGAGTGATTGGAATGTTGCCCCTCACCACTTCTTGAAGATACTGGGGACCTCCAGACTGCTCTCTGTTAAGAATGGTCACAAATGTAGATGCTGGTTGCAAATATTTGGTGCTAGTCGGTTGTTGGTGGGATGTGGGGACTTTAGTCCTTATAAGTGGAATCTTCTGAGCAATATGTGAGGGGCCCTTCTCCTCTGAAGATCTCTTCTCCATATCTTTTAACCCACCCCTTTTCCACACTGGCACACATAACTCTTTGTTGCTTTCCACATCAATATGTAACTTTGAGAGGTGGCTCAGCTTCCGAGCTGGTTGAGTTGGGTACATTAGAGGTGGTTCACTTTTTTTGTTAGCAGTAAGCGGAACTGCTCCTTGTGTAATTAAACTGGCCTGGGAAATATGTTGGGCTCCAAGCGAGGTCTGACACACTGTAACAAAATCAAAAGGGAGAAATAATCAATTATCATAAATACCAACACATTGTACATAATAACACAAAGAAAGAAAAGCAAACACATGCTTAATCCCTTCAGTATTGGCGAGGACTACATACACTGGCGACACACTTTATTCGAGCTCGGCTAGTCCCACGAATTCGGGTATACCCGGGTGTATTGAGGTTTGTGACTGTTTTCTGCCCGAGTGCATTGAGGTATTTTCCAGGCAGGGATTGAAGCATTTTATTCCCGCTGGCTGCAATACTGCACAGTATATATATATATACTGCATTACAATTCATGAATTTATGCCATCTGGTAGACACGCGAAGCATTGCAGCCTATTAAATCCTAATCATTATCATTTAACAGATCAGCCGCCCATCAGCCAGGCACGAACCCAGGCTGGGAAGGCAAACGCAACGGGGCTTGTCAGAGGTGAGGAGCGGCGCATTCCAGGTATCTGCCAGGTACATACCGGGTATTTGCTCGAATAAAGTGTGTCGGTGCAGTACTGTAGAGTTCTATATCTTTGTAACACTACAGTGGCGAATGACCGTAATTAAAGATCTTTATAACAGCTAATGGTATCGGTCAAGGAGAAGATTTTGAACAATGATTAGTAAAGATTCTCCATGTCTCACCTTGTAAGGTCTGCAGCACAATGCAGGGTGGAAAGGGAATTAAGCTAATTACACATTGAAATCAGTGCAAAGAACTACTGTACACGCTGCAAAATTATGAGAGATATCCATGTTTTATCACAATAATGATGGTGGAGTGATGAAGACGAAGAGAAGTAGGTTTTATTGGTGGGGATATAATTGGTGAAAAAGAGGGCAGATTATGATAACAGGCCAACAAGAGGTTCACAAGTCCCTGTGTGTCATTTGTCAATGGGAAAACCAATACACTACAGTAGCTACTCAGTTTTGCATGTTATCAATTTATGTAACAAAGCGGCATTCAACTTAAGGAACATCCACAAACGTTTAGCTGCAATAGCAACAACTGGAGAAAATGCTATGATTTGGGCATCTAGGTCTCTCCTTTTTTGCCCCTTGTGCTCCCCCAACTGAACCTGGTTTTCCTTACCCACCTGACACTCCTCCTACTTTGACGTTTTTGGCTATCCTGGTTGCTTGGGGATCAGGGGCTGCCGAATAATGAGCCAGTGGATAGGAAGGTCTTCGACTTTTCTCCTTACGGACCAGGAGCACTTCCCCCTGGTGCACTGGGTGTTGTAAAGCAGAGCTCCCCCTGGTGGAGGTTATTGGCAGCCCAGTGGGTGTCTGTAAGAAGGAGCCAATCTGTGCTGAAGGCACTTGCATGGGATGAGGTCGGTTGTAAATATATTGAGCTGTGTTGCCACCAGTTGGAACATATTGGCCAGGAACGGGGTGGTATGTCTTACCCTGAGCGTGCATTCCTCTAAGGGGTATGAATGGTGGCTGCTGAAGTCGTGCATACTGGATGGCCATTATACAAGGCCCTATTGTAGCACTGCTTTCCACCTGTGCGTTGGGACGGAAAGTAACAGGCTGCATTGTGGCTTCTCCCCTAACCTGTCCTGCAAATCCTGTGTTTCCTCCTGTAGCAGTGTGGTAGAATCCTCCGTTCATGTCACATACACGAGGGTAAGCGCGTGTTGCCTGTGGGATCTGCTGTAGATACATTGGTTTTCCTGCAGACCCTTGTTGCAAAATCATGCCTTGGGCCCCATGTCTGTAGACTTCTGTATTCCTCCCTACTGGGTGGGAGCTGTTGCTCCATGAAGGGTAAGCAGTGGTGACTGCAGGAGCACTGCAGGCCGGTGGGGGGTTCACAGCAGAGGAATTTAAAAACTGATCTGTAAGGAAGAAAGGTAAAAGTGAAGGGCCTGAAAAGCACAATCAAGGCACATTTCTTTAACACAAGGGGACTCGACTCCAGTCTTCAAGCCCCCCCAACAGGTTAACTTTTCAGGATATTCCAGCTTTAGCACAGGTGGCACAATCACTCAATTAGCCTCTGATTGAGTCACCTGTGCTGAAGCTTGGACTGATTGAGCCGCCTGCGCTGAAGCTGGGATATCCTGAAAGCCTGACTTTGGGGGGTTAGGACTGCTTTAACAGACCTGCTAAAAGATATTCTTGATATCAAATACATATGAAATACATAGAGATGCTCACTTGGCTTGGTATTTTTATTTTGCCTTTAAAATATTTGGGGTTCCGGTTCTGGTTTTGAATAAAAAATTTTGGGGTCTTTGTTTTGTTATGAATAGCAAGCACTAACAGGGAAAATGGCTTGCTGGGAAAACACATTTATTTGATTATCAATGTTACAGACCACTACTCTGGTCAGAAGCTTCAATATTTAAATACATTTTTGAGCCAACTACATGATTGCCTTCCATTCATAGCATTGCTATGTATTGAAACACCAGAGCACCTGTACATTTTAGCTCAATATATGGGGTTTAATATTTATATATATACATTAATGATGTGCTGGGATGTAACACAGACAGAAAACTATTTCTAGGTAGTTTTCGACACAAAGAGGCAACTGCCATATAAAACTTGTGCAGTCCATCACCTGCTTTCATATCCACCTCTGAACACAATGACAAATATAGATGTACCATAGCTTTCGGAACTGGATCTTTAAAAATAAAAAAATAAAAAATGCCTGTGCCTACTGTGGTATTTTGTGGTAATATTATGGTGTGGTATTCTGAGACATGTCTGGTATATTGAGGTATCCGGAGGAGCACTCAGGTCAGCTATATCTGTAAATCACGTGGCAGATTCTGCCCTCGTTTTGTGGCTTTGTCTTTTTTGGGCCTTTGTATTACTGTAGAGTAGTGGTTTCCAACCTTTTTTTGGTTAAGGAACCCTATGTGAAATTCTGACAGCGAGTCTAAGATGAGATGCATTGTAATATAACCCAACCCTATCTAATAGCGCATCTGAGATCAGAAGAAGTGTGAGGAACCCCAACCCTCTCTAATAGCGCTTCTGAGATCTGCTGCTTTTTAAGGTAACCCCAACCCTCTCTAATAGCGCGTCTGAGATCAGATGCATTGTAAGGAGCCCCAACCCTCTCTTATAGTGCATTTGAGATCAGATGCATTGTAAGGAACCCTAACCCTCTCCAATAGCACGTCTGAGATAAGATGCATTGTACTGTAAATTCTTCTGTATTAAGTACAATTTTAAAATGACCTGAAAATTACTGCGAACCTTTTAGGGATGCCCGGGGAACCCAAGGGTTCCTAGGAACCTTGGTTGAAAAACACTGCTGTAGACAATAATTGAAGGATATGGCTGAAAGTAGTCGAACATTACACCCCATGGTGTAGAATTGGTCCAATAGTTATTGACCTAAACTTAGGGCAAGGAAAAAGCATGCCTTATACATAACTAATTCTACTGTATACACTAAGGTCCCTGTGTCTTTTTTACTATCCCATAGATCCCATAGACGTTTGCCGCTTTGACATTTATGTATATAGTACATGTGTTCTTTTCTATACATTACTGTTCAAATCATTTAAGATTTTGAATTACAAGCCAGATATAAAAGTAAATACAATTAAACAATTATGCGTGTATGTATTTATAATAAATCAGTTTTGACATTTATAAAAAAAAATATTATCCAATAAAGGCCAGGTACCTAACCCCCCTGGGTGTTGTCTACCTCCCCCCCTCCCCCCCATCCCATCCGTCTACTTTCTCCCATCCATTGATAGGAATGATGTTATCTGTTCTGTACCCCATAAAACATTGTGAAAGTAAACCATTAAAAAATATAGATATTATCCATTTCTTTTAGGGTATGTAAAGGCCACGTTGCTTCCTACCTGCCATGATACAGAGTTAAGGTGGAGATAATTAGTCTCTCTGTACAGTGCCACACTTTTCCTATCTCTGAGATGTCCACGAAACTACCGGTTTCCTTTGGGAACTAATTCAAGTCAAGCACAAACAAGTTTACATTTGTGTATTTATCTCAGTCTCTAAGGCGATTCCGTGATGTCATTACAGAACACTGCTGCTGGCATCTCCTAGGAGGCTCAATGATGCTCTCTCGTGATGTCATAATAGAGAAATCAGTTACTTTGACATTTAATTTCAAGGGGTTGAGAAGTGGTTAACTAGAGTAGCAGTCATAAAAATCCCAGCTGCTGTGATACATTGTATTGCGTACATTGGGTGACACAAGTACACATATTGACAGTGCCGTTGACTGCAGTGGGATCAACATACTGTATCACTGGGTTCAAATGCATTGACTTTATCGCAAGATAAAGTATCATCCCCTTATGTATGTCACATGTAAATCGCTGAGAAGTTACTGTGTGTGTCACACAGAATAAATAACACACCTGCACGGATACAATCAGTCATTTGTCAGATTCTACTAAGGCCAGGCTCAGTATTTCTCCTTTTTAAACACATTTGAAGCTCCCTCTGGGGTCTATGTATCAAGGCAATTTTGGAGCAAAACCCTGCACTTACTGTATTTACTGTATCTAAGCATTTTGCTCCAAATTGTGCCCCATCTTCCTCAGCTTGTAGATTGGGCAGAGTCAGTAGGAGGAGTTGAGGAGAAGTTACATGGTGCACAGATTATAATGAGATGTATCACATTCTGCGTCTCTGCCCCAGCTTGCACCTTGGGGAGAGTCAGTAGGAGGAGTTGGGGGAGGAGTTACATGGCACACAGATTATAATGAGATGTATCACATACTGCGTCTCTCTGCCCCAGCTTGCACCTTGGTGAATGTCAGTAGGTGTTGGGGAGGAGTTACTTGGTGCACAGATTATAATGAGATGTATCACATGCTGCGTCTCTGCCCCAGCTTGCACCTTGGGGAGAGTCAGTAGGAGGAGTTGGGGGAGAAGTTACATGGTGCACAGATTATAAGGAGATGCATCACATTCTGGGTCTCTGCCCCAGTATGCACCTTGGGAGTTACATGGTGCACAGATTATAAGGAGATGTCACATTCTGCGTCTGTCCCAGCATGCACCTTGGGGAGAGTCAGTAGGAGGAGTTGGGGGAGGATTTACATGGTGCACAGATTATAATGAGATGTATCACATTCTGCGTCTCTGCCCCATGTACCTTGGGGAGTGTCAGTAGGAGGAGTTGGGGGAGGAGTTACATGGTGAACAGATTATAATGAGATGTATCACATACTGCGTCTCTGCCCCAGCTTGCACCTTGGTGAATGTCAGTAGGTGTTGGGGAGGAGTTACTTGGTGCACAGATTATAATGAGATGTTTCACATGCTGCGTCTCTGCCCCAGCATGCACCTTGAGGAGAGTCAGTAGGAGGAGTTGGGAGGAGTTACATGGTGCATAGATTATAATGAGATGTATCACATGCTGCGTCTCTACCCCAATTTGTACCTTGGGGAGAGTCAGGAAGAGTTGGGGGGAGTAACATGGTGCACAGATTATAATGAGATGCATCACATTCTGCGTCTCTGCCCCAGCTTGCACCTTGGGGAGAGTCAGTAGGAGGAGTTGGGGGAGGAGTTACATTGTGCACAAATTCTTTTGAGATGTATCACAAGCTGAATTTCTCTGATACTTAGAGCCATGTGTCTAAACACAATTACTCTATGTTGCTGCATAGACCCTTTATGTCCTAATTCCAGCACTTGGGAAGTGTTCAACTCCATTCAAGGGCAGTCTAAACTAAACTACTACTTTGGTTCAGCACTGCACTTTGCTTTAATGCTTCAGACATACGCATTATGGGTATTGAATGTGTCCCCCTGCTTATTTGTGGGGGGATAGAGATGAGAGTCTTTTACAATGAGAGTGCTTCTGGATCTATATTCTATATACAGTGACACCTCGCGGCCTTAATTACAATTTATTTTTGGGTTGTTTTTTGTCAGTACACTAAAACCTCCTCTTGGATAGACACAGGGGGATATTTTAGTAGCTGGGAGTTGTGCAAAAGCGTGCAGAAAGAGCCTTATCCGATTGGATTTCTAGGTTTTGCTCTTCTGTAAGTCCTTCTCGCATGTTCAAACCAAGTGGGCCGAGAAAGACCCATATCTCAACAAAACCCATATGAGTTTTATGAAGTATATATTTTTTGTTATATCCCCATTCTCTCTCTCCCACCCCTCCCCCATTCTCTCCCACCCCCACCCCCATTCCCTCTCCCACCCCTCCCCATTCTTTCTGTCTCCCTCCCCCCTCCTCATCCTCTCTCCCTCTCCTCTTCCTCTCTCCCCCCTCCTCCTCATCCTCTCCACCTCAAATCTCTCTCCCTTTTCATCCTCTCACTCCTCCCTTTTATCCTCCCTTCACCCTCCTTATCCTCTCCCCCTCCTCATCCACTTCCCCTCCTCATCCTCTCCCCCTCCTCATCGTCTCCCCCTACTCTCCCGTACCTCTCCCCCTCCTCATCCTCTCCGCTTCCTGCACAGCCTTTCAACCACTTCTCCGCCTCTGCCCTCCTCACTATCTACCCCCTCCTCATCATCTTTCCATGCCTCCTCATCATCTCACTCCTCCCTCCTCATCCTCTCACTACACTGCTCCTCATGCTCTCTCTCCCACCACTCCTCATCCTTATCCTATCACTACACCCTTCCTCATCCTCTCACCACACCCCTCCTCATCCTTTCACTCCCACAGCTCATCCTCTCAGTCACCCCCTCCTCATCCTCTCATTCCCTCTCCTCATCCTCTCTCTCACCCTTCCTTCTCCTCTCACTCCTCCATCCTCATCATCTCGCTCCTCCCCCTCCTCATCCTCTCACCCCCTCCTCCTGCTCTCACTTCCCCATCCTCATCCTCCTCTCACTCACTCCCTCCTCATATTCTCACCCACCCCTCCTCATTCTCTCACCCACCCCTCCTCAGCCTCTCCCACCCTCCTCATCGTCTCACCCCTCCTCATCCTCTCACTCCCGCTCCTCATCTTCTCACCCGCTAATCCTCTCACCCCCTTCTCCTCCTCTCACTCATTCCCCCCTCCCCATCCTCGCACTCCCCCTCCTCATCCTCTCACTCCCCCCTCCTCATCCTCTCACTCCCCCCTCCTCATCCTCTCACTCCCCCCTCCTCATCCTCTCACTCCCCCTCCTCATCTTCTCTCTCCCCCTCCTCATCCCCTCACTCCCCCCTCCTCATTCTCTCACTCCCCCTCCTCATCCTCTCACTCCCCCTCCTCATCCTCTCTCTCCCCCTCCTCATCCCCTCACTCCCCCCTCCTCATTCTCTCACTCCCCCTCCTCATCCTCTCACTCCCCCTCCTCATCCTCTCACTCCCCCTCCTCATCCTCTCACCCCCCTCCTCCTCTTCTCCCTCACCCCTCCACATCCTCTCAATCCCCCTCCTCATCCTCTTACTCCCCCCTCCATCTCCTCTCACTCCTCCACCCTTCCACTGTTGCTCGACAGCTAAAACTCTGACACAGACCCTCATTCTCTACCATCTCAATTACTGGAACCTCCTGCTGTCCGGCCTTACTGCCTCTCACCTGTCTCCCCTACAATCTATCCTAAACACTGCTGCCAGAATCACTCTGCTCTTTCCTAAATCTGTCTCAGCGTCTCCCCTCCTGATATCCCTCTCCTGGCTTCCTATCAAATCCCGTATCTCACACTCAATTCTCCGCCTCACTTTTAAAGCTTTACACTCTTCTGCCCCTCTTTACAGCTCAGCTCTAATTTCTCGCTATGCACCACCCCGACTCTTGCGATCCGCCCAAGGATGTCTTCTCTCTCCCCCTTTGTATCTAAAACCCTCTCTCGCCTTAAACCTTTCTCACTGACTGCACCTCACCTCTGGAATGCCCTTCCCCTCAATACCTGACTAGCACCCTCTCTATCCACCTTTAAGACCCACATTATAGCCCAGAATAGCCCTGCTATATTATCAGTTAGTTAATGACTCTGTTTATGTATTTGTATGTTTTTCTTCCCTTTGTTGTCTGTTGCCCTAGTAACGAGACGTCATTACGCATTTACGTCGTGACGTCATGTGCGTCGTGACGTCACGCCACGTGACGCCGTCAGTCACTGTGGGCAGACATCTTGGGATTGTCTACAGGACACACCATTCTCTCTTTACTCTTGTGGGCCGTCACTGAGCCGAATTACGTCATCGCGTTGTGACGTCACGTGCGTCATGATGCGGCGCCGCGCTGTGACGTCAGATGTCGGGGGTGTGCACAATTAGGTTGTGAGATTGGATGCAGCCCTGCACTTTTGGTTATTGACTGGGGAAGGTAACTATTTTGACCTTTGGGGGTATATATAGATGTGCTAATGTTTATCACTTTTGAGGTGTTTGGTCTGAGGAAGGGACTTTGTGTCCTGAAACGTTACCACTGTTAGCTCTGATGCAGTAATACACTTGGAAATCATTTGATTCCACTATACTTTGAGTGCCTCTTCCTTTCTCCTATCTTGCTAGTACTTTTGGATCCAGCTTTGGGACGCCAGGATCAACGGAAGGTGAGCACCAAAAACAAACACCTTGAGAAATGTTTCCCTTACACAGTGGTGTGCCACTTATAATTTCCTTTGTAAGACCCACATTATAACACATCTGCTTAAAGAAGCATGTGAGTAGCTCCGTGGCTGATACTATAGACCGCATACATAAAGCTTGGCCCCTTGCAGGCGCACTTACCAGAACGCCCTCCTACTGTCTCTGTACGTTCTTCCTACCTACCAATTAGATTGTAAGCTCCTCGGAGCAGGGACTCCTTTTCCTAAATGTTACTTTTATGTCTGAAGCACTTATTCCCATGATCTATTATTTGTATTACTTATATGATTGTCACGTGTATTACTGCGGTGAAGCGCTATCTACATAAATGACGCTGTATAAATAAAGACATACAGTACAGTACATACATCCAACATGACAAAGCATATAGTTAAATATTTATTTGTTTCTCTCTCATACTGTAAGTGGGGTCCGACTTACTGTCTCTCTGTGTCTCTCTGTGTCTCTCTGTGTCTCTCTGTGTCTCTCTGTGTCTCTCTGTGTCTCTCTGTGTCTCTCTGTGTCTCTCTGTGTCTCTCTGTGTCTCTCTGTGTCTCTCTGTCTGTCTCTCTCTCTCTCTGTCTGTCTCTCTCTCTCTCTCTCTCTCTCTCTCAGATAATTTGCAGAATTTCAATAACCCTTGGACTCATTCATTTGTAAATAATTTCTTTAGTAAATAAAGAGTTCAATTAAAAATAGATACATTTTATTGAAGAGTTTTAAATATATTCTTAGTAAAATATGTTACAAATTGACTTATAAATATAAATCTTATTCACAGAGCTTGGCATCAGTTACAGATTAGTCAGGTTTTTTATTTTTTTTGTTTTTTGTTTTTGTTTTAGGGCTTAAGTAGCTCCTGGGGGGATGAAGTTTGTATGGTGGGTATCCGTAATTTTTAGAGATGTCATGATCCTCCTGCCACTGAACAAAGCACTGTAGCCTCCCCTTGGAGGTATGTTGACAGGCTTCCTCCCTCTCCAGTTGTGCTTTCCTTTTCATAGCCTCTCTCTCCTCTCTCTGTTCTGGTGGAATAGGTATGGAGACCTCAAGCTCTTGGAGAGGCTGTTGACAGAAGGATGTAGTGGAGTTGTCCACTCTACTGGGCACATTGATAGGAAGCTGCAGGTTAGAAAGCTGGTACTGCAGGTTGAAAGGAGCTGGAATGGGGATAATGGTCTGGTTGACCTTTTCAATGCATGTCACTGCAGCTTTCTGTTCTATGGATTTCACTGGGAAGTGATTGGGATTCTCTATAACTGAAGCTTTGTTTTCCCCACGTTGTTTGATTTCACTGGTTTTAATGCCAGGAGCTGGAATGGGGATAGTGGTCTGGCTGACCTTTTTAATGCATGTCACTGCAGCTTTCTGTTCTATGGATATCACTGGAAAGTGTTTGGGATTCTCTATAACTGAAGCTTCGGTTTCCCCACGTTGTTTGAGTTCACTGGTTTTAATGTCAGGTCTTCTGTACTCTTTTATTTTAAATGTACATAGCCTAGGCCTGGCATTAATACCGACTCTTTCAATTCCAGAAATACTGTCCTGTTTTTTGGCAATGTACCTATTAATCACATCAGTAAGAGACCCCTGAACATGAGAAGCAGAAGTCTGGCTTTGGCTTCCTTGCATTGGTCCAAGCTTGTTTCCAAATGTAATGGATCCTGTGGGTGCCCCTGGACCTTCACGGCTTTGCAGCATCTTTTCAGATACCTTATTGGAAATGTGGGTACCTGAGATACGAACATGTTTCATGTTTTTTAACAGAACAGCCTGATCATCAGATTGTGGGCCATGGGGTGACTTCCCTGGTATAGGAGCAGAAGAATGATTTACTGCCTTTGACATTGGTTTTACCTTCTTTTCCAGTGCAGTTTGAGGGACTTGATCCTTTGCAGCTGAAGAAAGGATCTTTTTCTTTTTTGTTTCCACTGTGGAGCACTTTGGTACCCCCTCAGACTTTGACGGACACTCAGTCTTCACTGAACTCAGCACGTTATTAACCAAGAAATGGGAAGAGCTGGTTGCCTTCCCAACTGGATGTAAAGACGACACCTTTATACCAAGATTTGAAGGGGCTGTTGTATGTTTCATAGTTTTTACAGCTCCTGACATAATATCTGTAGACTGCTGAGTGATTTGAATGTCACCCCTCATCACTTCTTGAAGATACTGGGGACCTCCAGACTGCTCTCTGTTAAGAATGGTCACAAATCTAGATGCTGGTTGCAAATATTTGGTGCTAGTCGGTTGTTGGTGAGATTTGGGGACTTCAGTCCTTATAAGTGGAATCTTCTGAGCAATATGTGAGGGACCCTTCACCTCTGAAGATCTCTTCTCCATATCTTTTAAACCACCCCTTTTCCACACTGGCACACATAACTCTTTGTTGCTTTCCACATCAATATGTAACTTTGAGAGGTGGCTCAGCTTCCGAGCTGGTTGAGTTGGGTACATTAGAGGTGGTTCACTTTTTTTGTTAGCAGCAAGCTGAACTGCTCCTTGTGTAATTAAACTGGCCTGGGAAATATGTTGGGCTCCAAGCGAGGTCTGACACACTGTAACAAAATCAAAAGGGAGAAATAATCAATTATCATAAATACCAACACATTGTACATAATAACACAAAGAAAGAAAAGCAAACACATGCTTAATCCCTTCAGTATTGGCGAGGACTACATACTGTAGAGTTCTATATCTTTGTAACACTACAGTGGCGAATGACCGTAATTAAAGATCTTTATAACAGGTAATGGTATCGGTCAAGGAGAAGATTTTGAACAATGATTAGTAAAGATTCTCCATGTCTCACCTTGTAAGGTCTGCAGCACAATGCAGTGGGGAAAGGGAATTAAGCTAATTACACATGGAAATCAGTGCAAAGAACTACTGTACACAATGCAAAATTATGAGAGATATCCATGTTTTATCACAATAATGATGGTGGAGTGATGAAGACGAAGAGAAGTAGGTTTTATTGGTGGGGATATCATTAGTGAAAAAGAGGGCAGATTATGATAACAGGCCAACAAGAGGTTCACAAGTCCCTGTGTGTCATTTGTCAATGGGAAAACCAATACACTACAGTAGCTACTCAGTTTTGCATGTTATCAATTTATGTAACAAAGCGGCATTCAACTTAAGGAACATCCACAAACGTTTAGCTGCAATAGCAACAACTGGGGAAAATGCTATGATTTGGGCATCTAGGCCTCTCCTTTTTTGCCCCTTGTGCTCCCCCAACTGAACCTGGTTTGCCTTACCCACCTGACACTCCTCCTACTTTGACATTTTTGGCTATCCTGGTTGCTTGGGGATCAGGGGCTGCCGAATAATGAGCCAGTGGATAGGACGGTCTTCGACTTTTCTCCTTACGGACCAGGAGCACTTCCCCCTGGTGCACTGGGTGTTGTAAAGCAGAGCTCCCCCTGGTGGAGGTTATTGGCAGCCCAGTGGGTGTCTGTAAGAAGGAGCCAATCTGTGCTGAAGGCACTTGCATGGGCTGAGGTCGGTTGTAAATATAATGAGCTGTGTTGCCACCAGTTGGAGCATATTGGCCAGGAACTGGGTGGTATGTCCTACCCTGAGTGTGCATTCCTCTAAGGGGTATGAATGGTGGCTGCTGAAGTCGTGCATACTGGGTGTCCATTATACAAGGCCCTATTGTAGCACTGCTTTCCACCTGTGTGTTGGGACGGAAAGTAACAGGCTGCGTTGTGGCTTCTCCCCTAACCTGTCCTGCAAATCCTGTGTATCCTCCTGTAGCAGTGTGGTAGAATCCTCCGTTCATGTCACATAGACGAGGGTAAGCGCGTGTTGCCTGTGGGATCTGCTGTAGATACATTGATTTTCCTGCAGACCCTTGTTGCAAAATCATGCCTTGGGCCCCATGTCTGTAGACTTCTGTATTCCTCCCTACTGGGTGGGAGCTGTTGCTCCATGAAGGGTAAGCAGTGGTGACTGCAGGAGCACTGCAGGCCGGTGGAGGGTTCACAGCAGAGGAATTTAAAAACTGATCTGTAAGGATGAAAGGTAAAAGTGAAGGGCCTGAAAAGCACAATCAAGGCACATTTCTTTAACACAAGGGGACTCGACTCCAGTCTTCAAGCCCCCCCAACAGGTTAACTTTTCAGGATATTCCAGCTTTAGCACAGGTGGCACAATCACTCAATTAGCCTCTGATTGAGTCACCTGTGCTGAAGCAGGGACTGATTGAGCCAGCTGTGCTGAAGCTGGGACTGATTGAGCCGCCTGCGCTGAAGCTGGGATATCCTGAAAGCCTGACTTTGGGGGGTTAGGACTGCTTTAACAGACCTGCTAAAAGAAATTCTTGATATCAAATACATATGAAATACATAGAGATGCTCACTTGGCTTGGTATTTTTATTTTGCCTTTAAAATATTTGGGGTTCCGGTTCTGGTTTTGAATAAAGTTTTTGGGGGTCTTTGTTTTGTTATGAATAGCAAGCACTAACAGGGAAAATGGCTTGCGGGGGAAACACATTTATTTGATTATCAATGTTACAGACCACTACTCTGATCAATAGTGGTCAGAAGCTTCAATATTTAAATACATTTTTGAGCAAGCTCCATGATTGCCTTCCATTCATAGCATTGCTATGTATTGAAACACCAGAGCATCCGAACATTTTAGCTCAATATATGGGGTTTAATATTTATATATATACATTAATGATGTGCTGGGATGTAACACAGACAGAAAACTATTGCTAGGTAGTTTTCGACACAAAGTGGCAACTGCCATATAAAACTTGTGCAGTCCATCACCTGCTTTCATATCCACCTCTGAACACAATGACAAATATAGATGTACCATAGCTTTCGGAACTGGATATTTAAAAAAAAAAAAAAAAAATTGCCTGTGCCTACTGTGGTATTTTGTGGTAATATTATGGTGTGGTATTCTGGGTCATGTCTGGTATATTGAGGTATCTGGAGGAGCACTCAGGTCAGCTATATCTGTAAATCAAGTGGCAGATTCTGCCCTCGTTTTGTGGCTTTGTCTTTTTTGGGGCCTTTGTATTACTGTAGAGTAGTGGTTTCCAACCTTTTTTGGTTAAGGATGTGCAATTCTGACAGCGAGTCTAAGATGAGATGCATTGTAATATACCCCAACCCTATCTAATAGCGCGTCTGAGATCAGATGCATTGTAAGGAACCCCAACCCTCTCTAATAGCGCGTCTGAGATCAGATGCATTGTAAGGAGCCCCAACCCTCTCTAATAGCACGTCTTAGATCAGATGCACTGTAAGGAACCCCAACCCTCTCTTATAGTGCATCTGAGATCAGATGCATTGTAAGGAGCCCCAACCCTCTCTAATAGCACGTCTTAGATCAGATGCATTGTAAGGAACCCTAACCCTCTCTAATAGCACGTCTGAGATAAGATGCATTGTACTGTAAATTCTTCTGTATTAAGTACAATTTTAAAATGACCTGAAAATTACAGCGAACCCTTTAGGGATGCCCGGGGAACCCAAGGGTTCCTAGGAACCTTGGTTGAAAAACACTGCTGTAGACAATAATTGAAGGATATGGCTGAAAGTAGTCGAACATTACACCCCATGGTGTAGAATTGGTCCAATAGTTATTGACCTAATCTTAGGGCAAGGAAAAAGCATGCCTTATACATAACTAATTCTACTACTATACACTAAGATCCCTGTGTCTTTTTTACTATCCCATAGATCCCATAGACGTTTGCCGCTGTGACATTTATGTATACAGTACATGTGTTCTTTTCTATACATTACTGTTCAAATCATTTAAGATTTTGAATTACAAGCCAGATATAAAAGTAAATACAATTAAACAAATATGTGTGTATGTATCTATAATAAATCAGTTTTGACATTTATAAAAAAATATATTATCCAATAAAGGCCAGGTACCTAACCCCCCTGGGTGTTGTCTTCCTCCGTCCCTCCCCCCCCCATCCCATCCGTCTACTTTCTCCCATCCATTGATAGGAGTCATGTTATCTGTTCTGTACCCCATAAAACATTGTGAAAGTAAACCATTCAAAAATATAGATATTATCCATTTCTTTTTGGGTATGTAAAGGCCACGTTGCTTCCTACCTGCCATGATACAGAGTTAAGGTGGAGATAATTAGTCTCTCTGTACAGTGCCACACTTTTCCTATCTCTGAGATGTCCACGAAACTACCGGTTTCCTTCGGGAACTAATTCAAGTCAAGCACAAACAAGTTTACATTTGTGTATTTATCTCAGTCTCTAAGGCGATTCCGTGATGTCATTACAGAACTCGGCTGCTGGCATCTCCTAGGAGGCTCAATGATGCTGGCTCGTGATGTCATAATAGAGAAATCAGTTACTTTGACATTTAATTTCAAGTGGTTGAGAAGTGGTTAACTAGAGTAGCAGTCATAAAAATCCCAACTGCTGTGATACATTGTATTGCGTACATTGGGTGACACAAGTACACATATGGACAGTGCCATTGACTGCAGTGGGATCAACATACTGTATCACTGGGTTCAAATGCATTGACTTCATGGCAAGATAAAGTGTCATCCCCTTATGTATGTCACATGTAAAACGCTGAGAAGTTACTGTATGTGTCAAACAGAATAAATAACACCACCTGCACGGATACAATCAGTCATTTGTCAGATTCTACTAAGGCCAGGTGCAGTATTTCTCCTTTTTAAACACATTTGAAGATCTCTCTATGTATCAAGGCAATTTTGGAGCAAAACCCTGAACTTACTGTATTTACTGTATCTAAGCATTTTGCTCCAAATTGTGCCCCATCTTCCTCAGCTTGTACAATGGGGAGAGTCAGTAGTAGGAGTTGGGGAGAAGTTACATGGTGCACAGATTATAAGGA
Source organism: Ascaphus truei (assembly GCF_040206685.1). NCBI lineage: Eukaryota > Metazoa > Chordata > Amphibia > Anura > Ascaphidae > Ascaphus > Ascaphus truei. Next base: position 23,596,589 of record NC_134495.1, read on the forward strand.
GATGCATCACATTCTGCGTCTGTCCCAGCATGCACCTTGGGGAGAGTCAGTAGGAGGAGTTGGGGGAGGAGTTACATGGCGCACAGATTCTAATGAGATGTATCACATTCTGCGTCTCTGCCCCAGCTTGCACCTTGGTGAATGTCAGTAGGTGTTGGGGAGGAGTTACTTGGTGCTCAGATTATAATGAGATGCATCACATTCTGCGTCTCTGCCCCAGCTTGCACCTTGGGGAGAGTCAGTAGGAGGAGTTGGGGGCATTTACATTGTGCACAAATTCTTTTGAGATGTATCACAAGCTGCATTTCTCTCATACTTAGAGCCATGCGTCTAAACACAATTACTCTATGTTGCTGCATAGACCCTTTATGTCCTAATTCCAACACTTCGGAAGTGTTTAACTCCATTCAAGGGCAGTCTAAACTAAACTACTACTTTGGTACAGCACTGTGCTTTTGTAACGATGTGCGGAACACGCCCCCTGCGACGTGTTCCTTCCTTACCTGTTTACTTTTGATCACCGCCCTCTAGCTGCGAGTCAAGATCCTGTGTCTTTAAGGATTCCGAAGCAAACGACGCCATCTTGCTTCCTGGCAAATCCTGCCCTCCTCCTCCTGACAGGAAGTAAGCCTCTCTCTGACTTTCTGATTGCTTACAGCTGCTGCTTCCTTTAAATAGCACTCAGTGGCTACCTGTCTGGGTTCCTGCAAGTCCTACCATTGTATGCTGCTCCTGCCTGGACCTCCTTGGGATCTTTACTCATCTCCTGTGGATTCCGGAAGACTGTGACAGTCACTCAATTACTACTGAGGTTAGTTTACCGTCGGGTAGTGTAGGTACCTGCTTAGTAGGGTTCACCTTGACGTGGTGGCAGGCTTATAATTCCTTGGCCAATGGATTAGACTAAGAACCCTTACGTTTATATTTAGTTTTGCTGCACTCTTCGGTTATTGGCACTATGCCTTTAAGGAGGCTGGACGTCCTCCAGGATGCACTCCACTATTGTGACCTACTGGCACTCTGTCCTTAAGGAGGCTGGACGTCCTCCAGGATGCACTCCACTATAGTGACCTTGTGCTTTGGATACTACCTCCAACTGCTTCTCACATGTGGCTTCCTTCAACCCCCGCGTTGGTGCCTGAGAACGTGCGCACTCCCGCTCTGCTGTCAGAGCATGCGCGCACATGCAGCTGGATCACTCGTGTCTCTGAGCCAGGCACCGCACCTCCGGACGCGTCGCGCATTCTCCTGCGCGTGGCGCGGTCACGTGACTATGTGCGCCGATCCCCAGCTGCGCGGCAACTCACTCCCTTTGTCTCCCCTGCGGCCTCCCCACCTCGCTACCAGGTCCTTCCCCCTCCCTGCGCTTGTGTGGAGAGCAAAAGCGTCACAGCTTTGCTTTAATACTTCAGACATACGCATTATGGGTATTGAATGTGTCCCCCTGCTTATTTGTGGGGGGATAGAGATGAGAGTCTTTTACAATGAGAGTGCTTCTGGATCTATATTCTATATACAGTGACACCTCGCGGCCTTAATTACAATTTATTTTGGGGATGCTTTTTGTCAGTACACTAAAACCTCCTCTTGGATAGACACAGTGATATTCTAGTAGCTGGGAGTGGTGCAAAAGCGTGCAGAAAGAGCCTTATCCGATTGGATTTCTAGGTTTTGCTCTTCTGTAAGTCCTTCTTGCATGTTCAAACCGGGCCGAGAGAGACCCATATCTCAACAAAACCCATATGAGTTTTATGAAGTATATATTTTTTGTTATACAGTATCCCCATTCTCTCTCTCACCCCTCCCCCATTCTCTCCCACCCCCACCCTCACCCCCATTCCCTCCCACCCCCACCCTCACCCCCATTCCCTCTCCCACCCCCCACCCCTCCCCATTCTTTCTCTCTCTCCCCTCCTCATCCTCTCTCCCCCTCCTCTTTCTCTCTCCTCCCTCCTCCTCATCCTCTCCCCCTCATTATCCTCTCTCTCCCTTTTCATCCTCTCACTCCTCCCTTTTATCCACCCTTCACCCTCCTTATCCTCTCCCCCTCCTCATCCACTTCCGCTCCTCATCCTCTCCCTCTCCTCATCGTCTCCCCCACCTCATCCTCTCTGCTTCCTGCACAGCCTTTCAACCCCTTCTCCGCCTCTGCCCCTCCTCACCATCTACCCCCTCATCATCTTTCCATGCCTCCTCATCATCTCACTCCTCCCTCCTCATCCTCTCACTACACTGCTCCTCATGCTCTCTCTCCCACCACTCCTCATTGTAGAGGGAGAAAGGTGGTGGCCCGGTATTAAAGGGATTGCACCCCATTTGGCCATCCCCTGACCTCACCAGGGAGACAACGGGTTAACTGGGCTAAGGTCCAGAAATGTGATTTAACCCTGGTTATAACATGCAAATGTATATTCCCCTGCTCCCATGTTTTATTGTTATAGCAGTGTCTGCATCACACACACACTAAGATCCATCCGGGAGTGCAAGGGTTAATAATTCGTTAGTGATTATAGCCCTTTGTGTAATTTTCTTTGCAGGGACAGAAATCAGAGGAAATTTCTTTGGCCATAAGGCAGCAGATGGTCAGGGAAAGCATCCCAATGTCTAGAATTTAAGTGCTGTTCAAAGGAGTTTATCACCCCCACTGTTTACATGAGGGCAGAGATGACTCAAACCAGAGCAGTCTGTAAGTGTCACCTTTAACACCTCACAACAAAGGGTATCCTGCCAGAAATTCCATTTGGTAGACTGGCTGGCATTCCTGATGCAAATGTGGGCCTGCAGAAATGAGACCCCAGAGTCCAACTGAGCATGTGCCAACTAGCTGGGGGCATGCAGCAAAAGGTGTTCCCACGTTAGAGTGGCTAGAGCTAATTGAAAACCAATCACCGGTACTTAATGTTAAGGATAGGGTTACAAAAGGTTTATAAACTGTTGTCCACCCTTTATCTTTTGTTCTTCTATACCATCTTGGTTGCGGGAGAAATGCTATGCAACATTCTTCTCATTCCCCATCCCCCAAAGTTAGTGCTATATCTTGCCTATTACTGTACTATATTGCGTGTTCACCTATCCAAAGGAATAAATATATTTTATTATATCTAAGTCTCGTCCAGTTCAAACCCAGTTATTTGGTGTAAATTACAGCCTGTCGTAAGCTATCGTCACACTCATCCTTATCCTATCATTACACCCTTCCTCATCCTCTCACCACACCCCTCCTCATCCTTTCACTCCCACACCTCATCCTCTCAGTCACCCCCTCCTCGTCCTCTTACTCCCCCTTCCGTCTCCTCTCACTCCTCCATCCTCATCATCTTGCTCCTCCCCCTCCTCATCCTCTCACCCCCCCTCCTTCTGCTCTCACTTCCCCATCCTCATCCTCCTCTCACTCACTCCCTAATTCTCTCACCCACCCCTCCTCATTCTCTCACCCACCCCTCCTCAGCCTCTCACTCCCGCTCCTCATCTTCTCACCCGCTCATCTTCTCACCCCCTTCTCATCCTCTCACTCACTCCCCCCTCCCCATCCTCTCACTCCCCCCTCTCACTCCCCCCTCCTCATCCTCTCACTGTTACGCCGGTGCTGCCCGCAGACCAGACCCATCCCTTATACTGAGGTGGGGACGTATATGTGCACGCACCCGCAGCAAAAGGAGCGTGTCTGGAGTGTAGTGTTTTAGGCGTTGCCAGGCCAGGTGGTGTTAGCTTTAGCAATATTTGCCGGTTCCGGTAAAGAAGAGCCGTAGTCGTTGCCGTTAGCCAAGGTCAGGGATTGGAGAATTCCGGAAGGTCAGTGTCCAAGCAGGGGTCAAGAGCCAGAGGTTGACGTCCGCCAAGCCAAGTCGTGACCTGAGTGAATGAAGAGAAAGTGCCAGAGTAGACATCCGCAAGTGGGAATGGCATGACAGGCATTATATAGTGCGGCTGGCGAATAGGAAGATGGGGCAGACCTGGAGGATTGTATGGAGCTGTCCTGGATTCGCTGCCTAAAGAAGAATGCAGGTGAGCAGTCTTAGAGCCTGATTGTAGGCTGTGTGTGTTGGGGGCGGGGCCTCACTGCAGGAGCAGTGAATAAATTAACAAGATCCGGCGCGCTCTGTAACGAGGGAGAGCGTGCGCCCATGCACAGCAGCAGCCGCCATAGCTCCAGCCGCCTGCGGATCAGCGACCGCCTGCCGGGGACGAGGAGGGAGTCGCCCAACCACGGGGACCGGACAGGACCGGCGAGGGGGGTGCCCCGCAGTAGCGGCTGCAACATGAAGTGAGGGGAGGTCACGCCGCGGCCGTCGTGATCCCCGAATCCTCACAGTACCCCCCCCCATCAGGGTCGGCCTCAGAACGATCCTCCCCAGGGTTTAGACGGAAACTTCTTTCGGAAACATTTGAGAATCCCAGGTGCATGGATGTCTATAAGAGATACCCATGATCTCTCTTCGGATCCAAAGCCCTTCCAATGGACCAGGAATTGAACCTGAGGCGGGAATCCAGTATGGCTTGGACCCCATACTCTTCGTTGCCCTGTATGATAACTGGGTCTGGTCTCAGAGTGTGGTCTGGAAAGAGAGGGCTGGAAATGAAGGGCTTGTAAGGGACCGGGGGACACGCGCCTCTCAGCAGGTCCCCGTCACCTCAGCTCCCAGGGCGGCTGTCAGCTCCGGTTACCCGCTCCCACAGCTCCTTACCTCTCCTGCCCCCACGCCATGCCGCTCCTCCGCGGCGCACGGCGCATCCTCCTGCACGCAGCCGGGGCGCGCGCACGGCAAGCTTTCAGAGTGCGCGTGCACCCGATCCTCTTACTCGTCCTCCCATGCCGCTGACTCCCTCCCTGCTCACATGGACCTATCCCAGGGATCGCTCAGACAGGCCTCCGCTCCACCCCTTGCTACCATTGGTCCTCCTGCATTTGTAACCCCAGTCTGGTCTCTCCTTCCTTGCTCTGCATTGTTCTTCTGTGACTCCTGTGTGCAGCTGTCTATGCCAAGCTCTGTTCTCTGTTATAGATCTTGTTCCTGTCCCTGCCCCTGTTGGATACCTTTTGGATTTGATCTCGGCTCTTGTTTGACTACGTGTACCTCGCTTCCCCTGGACTCAGCTTTGGACCTCACTACGCTGCTGTCTCCTGCCCCGGACCCACGGCTCTTGGACATTAACCCTTCGACAAGTATATCGTTAACCCTTTCACACCAGGCCTGGCAACGCACCTTATCACACTCCAGGCACACCCTCACTGCTGTGGTGTGTGTTATACCCTTACCCACCTCAGTACTTGGTACTGGCCAGTTCTGCGGGCATACAGGCATTACAGGTCTTGAGAAGAGATGTGTGAAAAACATTAGGAATTCTCATGCTTTGAGGTAGTTGAAGACGGAAGGCCACCGGGTTTACCTGCTCCACGATAGGAAATGGCCCCAGAAACCTCAGTGCCAATTTAGGGGAAGGAGTTTTGAGGTGGATATTTTTTGTAGACAACCAAACCTTGTCCCCTGGTTTGTAGTTGGGTGCAGGTCGGCGACGGCGATCAGCCTAGATCTTAGAAGACAGGGAGGCCTTTTGAAGTGCTGATTGGATTCTAGCCCAAGAGTCCTGTAGGAGGGAGATGTGTTCATCCACAGCTGGAACTCCAGAGGAGATATTGGAAATGGGTAGGCGAGCCGGGTGAAAACAGTAATTAATAAAGAAAGGTGTCTCGCCAGTGGATTCATTCCTGGAGGAATTAAAGGCATACTCAGCCCAGGAGAGTAATTCCGCCCAGTCATCCTGTGAGTCAGAGACGAAGCACCTTAAATACTTCTCGAGAGATTGATTAACCCTCTCGGTCTGTCCATTAGATTGAGGGTGATATCCCGAAGAGAAGGAGGAAGCAATGCCCAGTCTTCTGGTGAAGATCCTCCAGAATCTGGAAACGAATTGAGAGTCACGATCCAATACGATGGATGTGGTTATGCCATGGATCCGGAAAATTTATTTGGAGAAAATATTGGCTAGGGTGGGTGAGGAGGGTAATCCTGTGAGAGGAATAAAATGTGCCATCTTGGAAAACCGATCCACCACTACTAGAATGGTGTTCATGCCATTCGACCTAGGCAATTCAACAATAAAGTCCATGGATATGTGTGACCAGGGGCGCTCTGGAATGGGTAAAGGTAAAAGAAGACCATGGGGTTTCTGACGAGGAATTTTATTGCGTGCACATACCAGACAGGCCCGTGTAAATTCAAGAATGGATTTGGCCATTATGGGCCACCAGAAGGTGCGACGGATGAGATCCAAAGTTTTTTTGAATCCTGGATTTCCTGCCAAGCGGGTGGCATGTCCCCAATCGAGTATCTCAGGAATTAACTTGGGCTCTGTCACGGGAGCTTGTGACAGGTTATAATATACACCAAATATCTGGGTTGAATTGAATACGACTTAGATATAATAAATACTGTACAGTTTATTCCTTAAAGAAGGAGAACACACAAGATGATACAAATAACAGACAAGAAATAGACACTCAGGGTTGGACAATGATGCGATCAGGTGCTACAGGATTGGCAATTCATTCAGCAATACAGGTTCAAATGAAGACATCACGAAAAGACACGAAAGACACTGGGCATAGAGCTTACACTCGTTTATATGGAGTTTCAATCCTATACCCTGACATTGAGTGCAAGGTCATTGGAGGACAATTATCTGCACCCAATCCCTCCTTGCCACCTCACCTAAAGGCAAAGTAATACCTGCCCACTGGGTGGATATTATTCTAATCAGGGGCTTATTTCCCTAGCCCCCCTCCCACAAGACTGGCATCTGAAAGTCTGCTTGGGACAGGAAAACATTTGTCCCAAGGTGTGAAACACAACACTTATCATAAAGTACCCACGTCCTGCTTTCCTTTGTGCAAGCATACAGAGGCGACCAACTTTATTCTAACTCGGCTAGTTCCGCAAATTTGGGTATATCCCGGTGATGTTCGGTTTTGTATCGTTTTCGCCCGGAGTGTATTGCATTATTTTCCCGGCTGTGATTTAAGCATTTTATTCCCGCTTGCTGCAATACTGCAATGCCGTGTAAAAACACATGGGGGCGTTTGCGAGCTGTTGTCTTTGAAGCCGTCCCCTATAACCCCTAACATACAGTACTGTACATTTTTATTCATAGTGTACATGTTCAGGGGGTCTCCGGAGCTGAACCGCGTTGGTTTCAGGTCGGGGGACCCCCTGCTCCCCGAGATACAGCCCCCTTTATGAGGTGCCGGTATCCCTCTGCGTTTAAAGGTCCCGATCACGTGACCGCGGCCTGTAAACCAAGCAGAGGGATACCGGCACCCCCTAAAGGGGCCTGTATCTCGGGGAGCAGGGGGTCCCCGGACATAAAACCACAGCGGTTCTGCTCCGGAGACCCTCTGCACATGTACAGTATAAATAAAACACACACATCAATAAAGAATTGTTCTTTACCTTAGCGACTATGTGCTACGGTAATTAAGCAGCATGTCTGTATTTTTAATAATATTGTACAGTGAGCAGGGGGTTCCCTGAGCCAGAAATGAATGCTCAGTGGACCCCCTGCTCCTGCACAATATTATTAAAAATACAGAAATGCTGCTTCATTACCATAGCGTATAGCCGCTAAGGCAATAAAGGGTTAAGGCAGAATAAACAATAAATACATTACATACATATTTTTAATGTGTGTGTTAAACCTCCCTGCCTTCACTGTAATCTATGTAAAAACCCCTCCCCCTATTGTGTCTGCTAAGCTTCCCTGCTTTGACTAATCTGTGTAAGCCCCCCTCCCCCTATTGTGTCAGTTAAATCTGCCTGGCCTGTGTTTCTGTGAGTGCAGTGTACTGTATGTAAATGTGGGGAGGGGGATCCCGTGTAATTAACCACACCCACACCCACTACCCACTACCCACCTGCACATGGCCCCTCCGCTGCTGCAAAAAAGAGACAAAAATTAAAACATACAAAGTAATGTCCCCTAACCCCTCAATCACCATAGCGGTTATTAACCGCTACAGTCATTAAGGGGTTAACCCACCCTCACTCACCACTCGGGATGCCTACATACCCTCCCACACTAACCCCCCCCCCGTGAGGCCTAACCACCAAGTACCCCCAAGGGAGGCCTACCCACATACCGTTGGGGAAACACCCCCCCCCACCCCCAGAACCCACAATAAAAACAATACAGTGACCCACAATAAACATCATTCTATTTATTAAATACATTACCCACCCTCTGTGCCCCCCCATAAATACAAGATTTATTCTTTTACATACAGGGTTCATAATGCAGCCCCACGCGAGTCCCCGGTGCGCTGGCGGGGCACCTGGACAGACCTACAGTTTACCAGCAGCCCTTTTTACACAGGTTCTGGAGGCCTGCTGGTGGGTCCCGCCAGCACCATGGCCCCCAGGTGGTCTCCTTGGGTCACCGTGGGCCACAATTGGGTCCCCACGGTAGGCCCGCGGATATCTGGGAGCCCCGGGTCAGACCCACAGGTGTCTGCGGGGCCTCGGGTGGTTCCCTCGGGGGTCTGGGGAACTCACGGGTGCTCACTACGGGTCCGCGGTGCCCCCACAGAAGTGGGACCACACCATCATCCCCGCAGACTACGAGTCGGCGGTGCCCCCACAGAAGTGGGACCACACATCTTCATCCCCGCATGTGTCACCCGTGGAACCACCAGCCTGATACCCATGGAATACACAAGGCGATCCACAGGTGGTCTCCAGAGGTCCCACACAGAACCACGGAACCAACCCTGAATGTAAAAAAAAAAACCTGACCTATACATTCAATACATACACCCTCCCCCCCCAACACCTACAGTACAATAATGTGCAAAATAACTATTATCCAGATATGGATAATAGATTAATTGCCCATTATTAAAAACATTAACTAGCATATTCAAATAAATAAAGTACTACTGACCTCATCAATACGGAGTGTCTGTCGCCAGCAACATCCTTGTCTTGCCCACAACACACATAGCAAATACGAAGCCAATACATTGCAAGTATATTCAGATATCAATTAACCCCTTAAACACCTTATCAGATAATAACTGCAAAGGTGATTAAGGGGTTAAGCCACACTGGCCCGATACCCACCCTTCACCCATGATTTTGTACAGTGGCTTCATCATGCAACTATATATATATATATATATATATATATATATATATATATATACTGTATATATATACAGTATATATACAGTATATACACACACATGATGAACCAATATACAAATAAATGTAGAAGGGTTATCAAAACCATACTGTCCTACAACCAAACACTTCTCCATACAGACACTACATTAAAATCAATTTCCTTTAATAATCCTAACTGATCTTACAATCTAAATCATCACAAACCAATGAAAAGCCAATGAAACACCTCACATTCCAATATAAATGATGCATAAAATCTATGCACCATATACATTCTGCAAATGAATCAACCAAGTAAACAAAAATCAATTAGCAATCATTATTTACATCCCTAAACAATTCACACTCCATCCCGAACAATGAAACAATTAACTAATTCACGCCTGGAGCAGAACAATTTAGCCGGTGAAAAAATATAAGTACCGACCAAAATACAACCTTTAAAACCAAGGCTATCCCTGACCTCCCTCAAACACACAATACAATACCAAGGAATACATCTATCTAATTTTAAAATACTTTAAACCAGGCCTGCACAACTCCAGTCCTCGAGGGCCGCAAACAGGCCAGGTATTCAGGATATCCCTACTTCAGTACAGCTGGCTCAATTAGTGGCTCAGTAGGGCTGAGCCACTAATTGAGCCAGCTGTGCTGAAGTCGGGATATCCTGAAAACCTGGCCTGTTTGCGGCCCTCGAGGACTGGAGTTGTGCAGGCCTGCTTTAAACTCACAATAAAGCATAGCAGCATAGACAAATTAATTTAAAACACATCAAATCAAGCTTTTAAAACAACATCATTTCTTACCCTGTATGTATATATCTCTCTAGACATATATATATATATATATATATATATATATATATATATATATATATATATATATATATATATATATATATATATACATACATACATACATACATACATACATACATACATACATACATACATACATACAGTGGCAAGAAATGATATACCACAAAAAACAAAAAAAATACACATGTTAAAAAACCTTTTGAAAAAATTAACAAGTTAAATAAAATACATTTCTTTAGTTCACTTACCATTACTTGCCCCCACCGATTCCCGTTGCGCAGCTTACTCACGAACCAATCCACCAGGCACAGGAACCCATAAAATAATAAACCATAAAAAAATAAACATTAAACTAAAAATCCAAATCAATCCACGGGTCTTCTATTTGTAATCCATCTTCATCTGTATTCTTCTTTCTTCTATCTCCTTCCGTGTGGGGCGGGGTCTTCTTTCCATCTTCGGCCACGCCCTTGTCTTCTTTCTTCCCCGGAGGTCCTTCCTCCGCGGCGTCTGGCTTCAAAATGAGACGACATAGGCTTTTAAAGGCCTATGACGTCACATTTTTCGTCATGGTTCCCACGGTCCTGATTGGGCCGTGAAAACCATGTGTTTTTGCCGACAAAAATAAAAATGATGACGTCACTTAAAGGCAATGAAAGCACAGCCAATCAGAATGGCTTTGCTTCAATTGCCTTTAAGATGACATCATTAAAAGACACATGGCCGTGCACACATGGTACTAGAGCCAATCAGAGCGTGGGAACTCCATCCCTACTCTGGCTACCATACCATGTGACAGGTTTTCATTGACGTCACATAGTTTCTCCCCCAAGCCTCTGTCACATGGTATACTAGAGCCAATCAGAGTAGGGATGGAGTTCCCACGCTCTGATTGGCTCTAGTACCATGTGTGCACGGCCATGTGTCTTTTAATGACGTCATCTTAAAGGCAATTGAAGCAAAGCCATTCTGATTGGCTGTGCTTTCATTGCCTTTAAGTGACGTCATCATTTTTATTTTTGTCGGCCAAAACACATGGTTTTCACGGCCCAATCAGGACCGTGGGAACCATGACGAAAAATGTGACGTCATAGGCCTTTAAAAGCCTATGTCGTCTCATTTTGAAGCCAGACGCCGCAGAGGAAGGACCTCCGGGGAAGAAAGAAGACAAGGGCGTGGCCGAAGACGGAAAGAAGACCCCGCCCCGCCCGGAAGGAGATAGAAGAAAGAAGAATACAGATGAAGATGGATTACAATTAGAAGACCCGTGGATTGATTTGGATTTTTAGTTTAATGTTTATTTTTTTATGGTTTATTATTTTATGGGTTCCTGTGCCTGGTGGATTGGTTCGTGAGTAAGCTGTGCAACGGGAATCGGTGGGGGCAAGTAATGGTAAGTGAACTAAAGAAATGTATTTTATTTAACTTGTTAATTTTTTCAAAAGGTTTTTTAACATGTGTATTTTTTTTTTGTGGTATATCATTTCTTGCCACTGTATGTATGTATATATATATATATATGTCTAGAGAGATATATACATACAGGGTAAGAAATGATGTTGTTTTAAAAGCTTGATTTGATGTGTTTTAAATTAATTTGTCTATGCTGCTATGCTTTATTGTGAGTTTAAAGTATTTTAAAATTAGATAGATGTATTCCTTGGTATTGTATTGTGTGTTTGAGGGAGGTCAGGGATAGCCTTGGTTTTAAAGGTTGTATTTTGGTCGGTACTTATATTTTTTCACAGGCTAAATTGTTCTGCTCCAGGCGTGAATTAGTTAATTGTTTCATTGTTCGGGATGGAGTGTGAATTGTTTAGGGATGTAAATAATGATTGCTAATTGATTTTTGTTTACTTGGTTGATTCATTTGCAGAATGTATATGGTGCATAGATTTTATGCCGTCAGGAATACAACATGTAGATAAAAAACATATAAAACAATAATTGTGCAGTATTGTGATTATTCTTTGACTTGTTTAAGAATCTTGGCTCTTGGGGAGAACCTACTTACAGCAACAGTGAAGAAAATTCGCATTTGTCTGACTCTGTCAGATAGTAGAGAAATGATGAGGTTTCTTTAAGGTGTACTTATATCCCCACTCGGTCTTGACACATGTGGATTAGCTCAGAGATGGTGAGACTCAAATTCCCATATGGTATATGTGGACAAAGAGCAGAAAAACAGACCGATGGTGTAGGTTGCAGAACAGGATTTATAAATAGCAAGGTTAAAGGACATGTACTCACACTCTGTACATTTGTGTAATGCACATAAAGGTATCTTTAGCGCTAGATGCGCCCGCTATCGCGTCTCCCCGTCCTCCTCTATCCCCAGTCTTGCCGCCGGCAATGGCGTCTGACGTCACTTCCCTCTAAACGTCTGTTCGCATCCAATGGAGGTAGGCTGTGACGTGCTGGGAGAGGAACCGCGGGTGTATTCAAACGGCTGGAGTCTTCTCTTCAAAGCAGCTGCAGCTTGATGAGTTGGCTCTACACGGGATATCTCTTCATGGGATATTGGGAGGACCGCACCATCTGGTCTGGGGGCGAGCTGGGGGAGAACCTCGTCCTATGGCGGCACTACATTGATGACATCATTCTCATTTGGCAGGGAGACAAAGGAGGTTTAGAGCAATTTATTTTGGATCTTAATAAAAACAATTTTAATCTTAAATTTACATACATTATAAGTGAGACTTTTATTGAATATCTAGATTTGAACATATACATAGAGGGAGGCACTATAAAAACTAAGACACATTTTAAAAATGTTGATTGTAATAATTTTATTTTGAGATCAAGTTGCCATCACCATCATTGGATGGATGGAGTCCCCTATAGTCAATATAGAAGGCTCCGTAGGAATTGTACTGAAGACAATATTTTCAACGACCAGTGCAAAATTTTGGAAACAAGATTTGTGGAGAAAAATTATAGCAAAGATATCTTAGATAAGGCATTAACAAAGGCTAAGAATTTAGATAGAAAGGAAACTTTACAGCCTCAAAAGAAGACAGAATCTCACACTTCGGTGAATCCATATGATACAGCATTTCTGACAACTTTCAATAAAGAATCTAAAAATATAGAAAGGATCTTGCGGAAACACTGGCATGTTCTAAAATCGGATAATATATTAAGGGAAATTTTACCTGATAACCCAAAAATAATTTTTAAGAAGGCACAGAACATAAAAAATATTATTGCACCAAGCGCTTTAAGAAGCACACGAGAGACCAACCAAGGGTGGCTTAAAAACCTGACAGGATTTTATGGTTGTGCAACATGCAAGGCCTGTCAGCATAAATTGAAAGACAAAACTAGTTTTATATGCCATAGAAATAAAGAATCTTTTAAAATTAAGCAATATATTAACTGTTCAACTGATTTTTTAATATATATCCTCCAGTGCCCCTGCGGGTTACAATATGTATGGAAGACATCAAGACCCATTCGTACCCGCATCATCGAACATCTAAGCAATATCAGAAGGGGTATTTTAACTCATAGCGTTTCAAAGCATTACGCTAAGTATCATCAATCAAATCCAGATAGTCTTAAATTTACGGCTATCGAACAGGTTAAACAACACTGGAGGGGCCGTTCCAGAGAGGTGGATTTAAGTAAACGGGAAATGTACTGGATTCACAAGCTTGATACATTAATTCCTCGTGGCTTGAATTCAGATTTTGAAATTTTACCCTTTTTACATGATTAATAGCTAATATAACACAGTGTCTCTTTTAAGGTGCCCTTTTATCTGTGCAAATTTTTACAGTTTTTTAACTTAGATGTTTTTATATTATATATTTATATTCTTAATTAATATTCAATTTTCCCAAATTAATTTATCCCTGATCTCACTATATTTTTGTTTACCCAAATATATTTGTAATTATTTTTATAATGTTTTTATTGAGAATTTTTCTAAATCTCATCCTGCTTTTTGCTAATTAACTATAACCTAGTGCTCCCCACTTGATTGATGTTTTTATTTAAATCGACCTCTATTGGTATGCAGTATCTATCACTCTAGGAACTTCATAAGTATGATTTTCTGGAGATAACACTTGATATACTAACATATGTTTTTCCATGTCTCTCTTTTTCTCTCTCCCGTTCTATGAGTTTTTAAGTGCAATCTACATAGCATTTTTTTAAATGAAATATATGCTAAATTTGAAGTCATTTATTAAAAATATTTTTTAATTGTATGTATATTTTTTTTCTTTTCTTCTTTGGTCTTAATATTATTAAAGATTGTATCATGTATTTTTATGTAATTTATAATGTATTAACACAACAGTGATTTCATGTTTTGAACCACAGAGATGATTGTGCCTATGTAAAGGCAACCCTGTGGGTTAAATCAAATAGTAATGAGCTTAATAAGACTAACAATGAATAGCCAATCAGTCTCCAACTATATAAATATGTGACGCCCACACAACACGTCATGACGCTCCTGACGAAGCTGTATGCCACAGCGAAACGCGTAGAGCCAACTCATCAAGCTGCAGCTGCTTTGAAGAGAAGACTCCAGACTCCAGCCGTTTGAATACACCCGCGGTTCCTCTCCCAGCGCGTCACAGCCTACCTCCATTGGATGCGAACAGACGTTTAGAGGGAAGTGACGTCAGACGCCATTGCCGGCGGCAAGACTGGGGATAGAGGAGGACGGGGAGACGCGATAGCGGGCGCATCTAGCGCTAAAGATACCTTTATGTGCATTACACAAATGTACAGAGTGTGAGTACATGTCCTTTAACCTTGCTATTTATAAATCCTGTTCTGCAACCTACACCATCGGTCTGTTTTTCTGCTCTTTGTCCACATATACCATATGGGAATTTGAGTCTCACCATCTCTGAGCTAATCCACATGTGTCAAGACCGAGTGGGGATATAAGTACACCTTAAAGAAACCTCATCATTTCTCTACTATCTGACAGAGTCAGACAAATGCGAATTTTCTTCACTGTTGCTGTAAGTAGGTTCTCCCCAAGAGCCAAGATTCTTAAACAAGTCAAAGAATAATCACAATACTGCACAATTATTGTTTTATATGTTTTTTATCTACATGTTGTATTCCTGACGGGGTCGCTCACTTTCCACAACAAACCACGACTGTACCTGTGGGAAATCAAAGCATATTTCCCTGGAAGGTTTGAGAAGTATCCTGTTGGGTAACACCATTTATTTTATTGTATTTTATTGTTTTTTATTTTATCACAACACTGTGTATTTAATAGGGAACTGTGGCGCCTAGGCAAGTCATTTAAGTGCATAGATTTTATGCATCATTTATATTGGAATGTGAGGTGTTTCATTGGCTTTTCATTGGTTTGTGATGATTTAGATTGTAAGATCAGTTAGGATTATTAAAGGAAATTGATTTTAATGTAGTGTCTGTATGGAGAAGTGTTTGGTTGTAGGACAGTATGGTTTTGATAACCCTTCTACATTTATTTGTATATTGGTTCATCATGTGTGTGTGTGTGTATATACTGTATATATACTGTGTGTGTGTGTATATATATATATATATATATATATATATATATATATATTAGTTGCATGATGAAGCCACTGTACAAATTCATGGGTGAAGGGTGGGTATCGGGCCAGTGTGGCTTAACCCCTTAATCACCTTTGCGGTTATTATCTGATAAGGTGTTTAAGGGGTTAATTGATATCTGAATGTACTTGCAATGTATTGACTTTGTATTTGCTATGTGTGTTGTGGGCAAGACAAGGATGTTGCTGGCAAAGGACACTTCGTATTGATGAGGTCAGTAGTACTTCATTTATTTGAATATGCTACTGTAGTTAATGTTTTTAATAATGGGCAATTAATCTATTATCCATATCTGGATAATAGTTATTTTGCACATTATTGTACTGTAGGTGTTGGGGGGGAGGGTGTATGTATTGAATGTATAGGCCAGGTTTATTTTTTTTACATTCAGGGTTGGTTCCGTGGGACCTCTGGAGACCACCTGCGGGTCTCCTCGGGTATCCCACGGGTATCAGGCTGGTGGTTCCACGGGTGACACATGCAGGGATGAAGATGTGTGGTCCCACTTCTGTGGGGGCACCGCCGACCCGTAGGTGCGGGGATGATGATGTGTGGTCCCACTTCTGTGGGGGCACCGCGGACCTGTAGTGAGCACCCGTGAGTTCCCCAGACCCCCGAGGGAACCACCCGAGGTCCCGCAGACACCTGTGGGTCTGACCCGGGGCTCCCAGATATCCGCGGGCCTACCGTGGGGACCCAATTGTGGCCCACGGTGACCCAAGGAGACCACCTGGGGGCCATGGTGCTGGCGGGACCCACCAGCAGGCCTCCAGAACCTGTGTAAAAAGGGCTGCTGGTAAACTGTAGGTCTGTCCAGGTACCCCGCCAGCCCACCGGGGACTCGCGTGGGGCTGCGTTATGAACATGAACCCTGTATGTAAAAGAATAAATCTTGTATTTATGGGGGGGCACAGGGGGTGGGTAATGTATTTAATAAATAGAATGATGTTTATTGTGGGTCACTGTATTGTTTTTATTGTGGGTACTGGGGGTAGGGGGGGGTTTCCCCAAAGGTATGTGGGTAGGCCTCCCTTGTGGGTACTGGGTGGTTAGGCCTCACGGGGGGGGGGTTAGTGTGGGAGGGTATGTAGGCATCCCGAGTGGTGGATGAGGGTGGGTTAACCCCTTAATGACTGTAGCAGTTAATAACCACTATGGTGTTTAAGGGGTTAGGGGACATTACTTTGTATGTTTTAATTTTTGTTTCTTTTTTGCAGCAGCGGAGGGGCCATGTGCAGGTGGGTAGTGGGTAGTGGGTGTGGGTGTGGTTATTTACACGGGATCCCCCTCCCCACATTTACATACAGTACACTGCACTCACAGAAACACAGGCCAGGCAGATTTAACTGACACAATAGGGGGAGGGGGGCTTACACAGATTAGTCAAAGCAGGGAAGTTTAGCAGACACAATAGGGGGAGGGTTTTTTACATAGATTACAGTGAAGGCAGGGAAGCTTAACACACACAATAGGGGGAGGGGTTTTTACATAGATTACAGTGAAGGCAGGGATGTTTAAAACACACAATAGGGGGAGGGTTTTTTACATAGATTACAGTGAAGGCAGGGAGGTTTCACACACACATTAAAAATATGTATGTAATGTATTTATTGTTTATTCTGCCTTAACCCTTCATTGCCTTAGCGGCATACGCTATGGTAATGAAGCAGCATTTCTGTATTTTTAATAATATTGTGCAGGAGCAGGGGGTTCCCTGAGCATTAATTTCTGGCTGCTACAGAAATGCTGCTTCATTACCGTAGCACATAGCCGCTAAGGTAAAGAACGATTCTTTATTGATGTGTGTGTTTTATTTATACTGTACATGTGCAGAGGGTCTCCGGAGCAGAACCGCTGTGGTTTTAGGTCCGGGGACCCCCTGCTCCCCGAGATACAGGCCCCTTTAGGGGTTGCCGGTATCCCTCTGCTTGGTTTACAGGCCGCGGTCACGTGATCGGGACCTTTAAACGCAGAGGGATACCGGCACTCATAAAGGGGTCTGTATCTCGGGGAGCAGGGGGTCCCCCGACCTGAAACCAATGCGGTTCAGGTCCGGAGACCCCCTGCACATGTACACTATAAATAAAAATGTATTTCAAATGTATTTATTTATATTGATTTATTTATTTAGATTTATTTATTTATTTTTTGGGTGGCTGCTGTGTGTGTTTTTTTTATTGTGGGTAGTGGGGGTGGGTGAAGGGGGTATTAGTACCAACGGTGGTTGTTTAGAGCTTGCGGGAGGGCTTAACCCCTTCTTGACCGTAGCGGTATTAACTGCTACGGTCGTGAAGGGGTTAAGTGCACCCGCAAGCCCTAAACTCACACCAAGGGCCAAATACCCCCTTCACCCACCCCCGCTACCCACAATAAAGCGGGCACGGTGGGTTAACCCCTTCATTGCCTTAGCGGCTATACGCTATGGTAATGAAGCAGCATTTCTGTATTTTTAATAATATTGTGCAGGAGCAGGGGGTCCCCTGAGCATTAATTTCTGGCTCAGGGAACCCCCTACTCACTGTACAATATTATTAAAATACAGAAATGCTGCTTCGTTACCGTAGCACATAGCCGCTAAGGTAAGGAACGAGTGTTTATATATGTTTTTTATTCATACTGTACATGTGCAGAGGGTCTTCGGAGCAGAAACGTTTTGGTTTTAGGTCTGGGGACCCCCTGCTCCCCGAGATACAGCCCCGTTTAGGGGGTGCCGGTATCCCTCTGCTTTGTTTACAGGTCGCGGTCACGTGATCGGGACCTTTAAACGCAGAGGGATACCGGCACCTCATAAAGGGGGCTGTATCTCGGGAAGCAGGGGGTCCCCCGACCTGAAACCAACGCGGTTCAGCTCCGGAGACCCCCTGCACATCTACACCATGAATAAAAATGTATTTTAAATAATTTTTAATGTGCCGATGTTTGCGCAGAGAGAGCAGCGGATCTCTCTCTGCTGCAAACACATCTCGCCCCATTGATGTGCATATACAGTACTGTATGTGTACAGTACTGTATGTTAGGGGTTATAGGGGTTGTAGTTATACAGTGTGTACACTGGCGACACACTTTTTATCGAGCTCGGCTAGTCCCACGAATTCGGGTATACCCGGGTGTATTGAGGTTTGTGACTGTTTTCTGCCCGAGTGCATTGAGGTATTTTCCAGGCTCTGGTAGACACGCGAAGCATTGCTGCCTATTAAATCCTAATCATTATCATTTAACAGATCAGCCGCCCGTCAGCCAGGTATGAACCCAGGCTGGGAAGGCAAACGCAACGGGGCTTTTCAGAGGTGAGGAGCGGCGCATTCCATGTATCTGCCAGGTACATACTGGGTATTTGCTCGAATAAAGTGTGTCGGTGCAGTATATATATATATATCATTACAATTCATGATTTTATGCCATCTGGCGGACACGCGAAGCATTGCAGCCTATTAAATCACAACTACTAATAATCATATGAGTAATACATCACAACCAGGGAGACCCCTAGATTTGAATGGAGAACAAAGTGCTAATGGATCCGCTGATCTCCTTTCAATAAAAGACACTAAAATAGTTCACTCTCCTTTTTCTGCAAAGTCCACGTATTTTCCTTATCATTCAAAGGGAGCATTTGTGGAAACTTTTTACACCATGGTTCTTAAGGACTTTGAACAAATGTGTTTAAATACAACATCGATACGGAATAGAAATTTATCAAAAGATGAGAACATCGCACTTAAGGAACTTTGTAGTCTAAGCAACCTTGTCATTAGACAAGCGGACAAAGGAGGGGGCATAGTTCTACAGGATAGAACAGATTAACTGTCAGAGGCCTTTAGACTCTTAGGTGACAGCACCTCATACATTATTTTGGGGCAAGATCCTATGGAAAGTTTTCAAAAAAAGTATAAAGATCTTCTTACCCAGGCTCTAAATATGAATGTCATTAATGAGTCAGAATTTGGTTTTCTTTATATACGGTTTCCCAGAACACCTATTTTTTACCACATTCCCAAGTTACATAAACATATTTCCAACCCTCCTGGAAGACCCATTGTTTCAGGGGTGGAGTCGATGACGTCCAGCGTGTCCCAATACGTGGATTATTTTTTACAACCTTTAGTCACCCGATTAAAATCGTATTTAAGGGACACGTTGCATGTCCTCGACTCCATCTCTGGAATTATTTGGAAACCCACATACATCTGGGCAACATGTGATATAACATCTTTATATACCTGCATTAAACATAATAAAGGTTTACAAGCGGTAAAACATTTCCTTAATTTGGACACAAGTTTATGCAATACACAATCCATGTTTATTCTGCAGGCCATTTCATTCATACTAGAACATAATTATTTTTTATTTGAGGACATTTATTATTTGCAGATCTGTGGGACGGCCATGGGCACGAGATTTGCCCCCAGTTATGCAAACCTCTACATGGGTTTGTGGGAGGAACTACATGTGTGGGGTGATGCAGATCTGGGGGCGAGTCTTGTGTACTATGGCCGTTACATAGATGACATCATCCTAATATGGGATGGTGATCAGGGACTCCTGGAACAAAAATTACAGGCATTCAATGCCAATGACATGGATCTGAAGTTTACTTATAATATTAATAAGAATAATATTGTGTTCCTGGACTTAGAACTGGAGGCTAGTTCAAATGGAGAAATTATCACCAAAACACACTTTAAAACAGTGGCCACTAACAGCTATCTACATAACAATAGCAACCATTATAAAAGATGGTTGGCCAATATCCCCAGGGGCCAATTTCTCAGAATTAGGAGGAATTGTTCTTCACGTTCTGATTTTTTGGCCCAGGGGGAAATATTGGTGGAAAGATTTCTGGCCAAAGGTTATGACAAACACATCATATGTGAAACATTTCGACAGGTAGGTCTGCTGGAGCGTAAATCTCTATTATGCAAATCAAAAAAGGTTGGAGGGAATAATGGTGATCTTGGGGTCAATTCTGTTAAGTCACCACTTTACATTGACTTTTAATAATTCGGTGAAAGGCATTTCAACAATTCTTAACAAACACTGGAGTATATTATTAAGGGACCCAATAATTGGAAATAAATTACCACCTAAAGTTCCCATTATATACAAAAAAGCCAGAAATTTGAAAACTATGCTAGCACCTAGTCGCCTTAAACAGATTAAGGATCCTTCTATGACGAAACCGACAATAAATGGTAACTTCGTTTGTGGTAGAAATAGATGTATAACATGTAGACATATGTGCAAAACCAATCAAGTCACTTCTTTTTACAACAAATCTACACATACAATTAAGAGTCATATGGATTGTCTATCCTCATTCGTGATCTATGTCATTACATGCAAATGCGGGCTCCAATATGTGGGGAGAACCACAAGGACTCTAAGCACAAGATTCCTAGAACATAGAAGAAACATTCTACAGTACATGGTATTACTACTCATAACCTACTCATAACCTATCTAGACATTTCTTGGAAACACATAACAAGGATCCATCATCATTGACTGTTATGTGCTTAGAACATATCCCTCTAGCATTATTAAGTGGTGACAGAGTCAAAAAATTGAACCTAAGGGAGACCTTCTGGATTTACATGTTAGAGACATTGAGTCCAGGGGGTCTAAATGACTGCATTGACACAAGCACTATAGTGTAATGATTATTTAAGATCCACCATCATTGACGGGATCTCAGAGGTCTGGGTTGAGCATGTTCACCATGCTCCCTCCGAGGCTCCCAGTCAGTGTCGCATTCCAGGTACCTGCCAGGTACAAACCGGTGATTTGTTAGAATAAAGTCTGCTGCAGCAGTACACAAGCAGGGTGGGGGAGCCTTTGATCAGGGGGTTTATTGTAGACCACTTGTCTCCCCCCTGAGCATTAACATACCATATGGACTCTGGGTTTTTCTACCAGACCCAAAATACAATACATTCTTTAATATCTACACATAATAAAATTATCCGTTCTGTGGGTCTGAGCGGGCTGAAATTTGCCAGGTCCTCATGCCGGAGGACACTTGCCATAGTGGTCAAATATTCGCCTTCCCCGACCCCCAGAACCGGAGATACAAAAATCAAGTTAAAATCCCCTATTAACTTTAATGCAGGATTCTCCGCTATAAGCTAAACGAAATCTCTGCGTTAAACTCTCCCATTGAAATCAATGGGATCCGCCGCTATAGGCTTTCAATGGAGCAACTCCGCCATTGAAGTCAATGGGGAAATCACAATTTTCACATTTGCCCATACTCCGTCTGGTTGATCGGAGAGGGCTGGAGATGGCCATGCAGTCATGCCAGAATAGTGACTACCTGCAACCAAAATCCCAGCCCTCTGGTACTCACAGAACCAGAGGTATAGGCTTACACTTTTCACACTTTCGGACTTAGCCATTTCAAAGCCATGCGGCTTCCCTCCATTAGAATCAATATGGCCGGCGCCTCAATAGGAAATGCATGGGCCGGCACCGCCATAGGATGGGGAAATCACAATTTTCACATTTGCCCATACTCCGTCTGGTTGATCGGAGAGGGCTGGAGATGGCCATGCAGTCATGCCAGAATAGTGACTACCTGCAACCAAAATCCCAGCCCTCTGGTACTCACAGAACCAGAGGTATAGGCTTACACTTTTCACACTTTCGGACTTAGCCATTTCAAAGCCATGCGGCTTCCCTCCATTAGAATCAATATGGCCGGCGCCTCAATAGGAAATGCATGGGCCGGCACCGCCATAGGATTCAATGGGACCTCCGCTCCCATTAGAGTCAATGGTGTGACCCTCATGGCGAGTGCGACCCTTTACGGGGGTCCTTAATTCTCAAACCTGGTGGTGGTCGCTTGTGGGGGTTCCTAGGGTCTAGGGGCAAAAATAATTTTATTCCTGGGTGCCCTAGAACCTAAGTTTCCCACGCCAATTGTGATTGAACTTGACCTAATGTGATCAAGGCTCTTTTTTAGACAATGTGTCCGCTTCTGCGGTCTGTGGTTTGGATGGCTGCCAACCCGTTCCTGGAGGTCGGCGTCAAGGAATCTCCATTGAAATGAATGCGTTCATTGACTTACAATGGGGAACCACCGCTCCTCATCTCGGGCGCCACCTGCAGGTCTTCTGATGGAAATGGGCCCAAATCGCCAGTTTCCCTATAGGATCTGCTACACATAAAGAAAAAACCCGCACAGCTTGAGTATTTAATGAACCACGGTGAGGTGCTGACTGGATGGGGACGTAATTGTATATAGGAGAAAAGGAACCCAGTCTTTAAGCACTCTGTCACGACTAGATGTATAATTGTAATGTTAAAATACTTTATTAGTTAACAATGAATAAAAAAAGGGGGGTTAAAATAAAATTAAATAGTATGATTCAGCAGCACGTGACTGTATCTTTGGTAACCCAGCTATGGCTAGGTGGGTAGATAGTAATAAGGAGATCCCTAATAGATATTCGGGATCTAGTGCTATGTATATAGCTACCTAGAGATATAGGAAAGGAGCCATGGTGAACCCACTAGGAAGAGGTTATGTCTTAATATAGATGTATCAGGGCGTGTAGTATAACGCGCTTTATTGATAAACTTTATGTAGTGTGTGCGTAAACACACTTTGGCATAATATGCGGTAAGTCAAACCTGTAGGATAAAACCCCGTGTGTAATAGTATGGTGGTAGCTAATGAAAAAACCTCTCAATCACACTGTCAAGGCAGAGTATCAATTCTATATGTATAACCCCAGAGTGATGAGCTGGCCAGGTCTGAGTTAGTGACCTATGCAGCCCTCACTTCAGGAGATAGGTGCAGGAGGTATAGTAGATACTGAGAGGTATGGTGTGAGATTATTGGCATACGTGGGGCACTGGATAGAGCCACTGTAATACATCAATGTAAAGACGTATTAGAGTGATTCTCAAGGCGGCATGTATTGGCAAAGCTAATACCAATATAGACACACACTCACTCCTGTCGGAGAAGTATCCTCAGTGTCTATCTATGGCGGCCGTGGCAAGCGGTTCCGTGACCAAAGGTAAGTACCATATGCTGTGGTTAATACAAGCCCCCAGCACACGTTAGTAATTACCCTTTAAATGATAGGATGAGAAAATGCACAAGTAGGTATTGCATTACATAGCCACCACAGCGTTTCAGGGGTTAAAAAAAAACTCCTACGAGGCGCATGCGCGAAGGCTAAGGGAATGGATGCGTGAGAGAAGAGCTCCTTCCCCCTCGCCAGAATAGAAGCAATTAAAGTGCACTCAAACTAGCGTGAACACTACAAAAAGGAATAATTCACGATAAGAACATATAGAGATGCAAGCCAAAGCAAAATCGGGCAAAACCAAGGCAGTTCTCACTACCTACTTTAATAAAACTGACCCGGCCCGCACCCACAGAACGGGACCCTCACCACCGCATGTCAGCTCAGACTCTGAGGAAGACCCGAGTATGGGGGAACACTCGGAACCCCGGTCCACAGAAGCAATGACACGCAGGATCATGAGAGAGTTCTGCGACGAACTAAAATCACACATGCATTCTGAACTCTCTGATCTTCGCAGAGACATTGCTGGAATTGGCGCCAGAACCGACGAAGTGGAAACCCGGCTAGATGCAACGATAAAGGCGGTCCACAAAACTGAAAAAGTGACCACCAGCTTGCAGGCACAAATAAATGAGCTTGCACTTAAACAAGAGGATGCCGAAAATCGTGACCGGCGCAACAACATCAGGGTGAGAGGAGTCCCTGAAGAGATCGCTGATCCTGAAGAGTTCCTCACAAAATGGCTGACAAGCCTGTTCCCTGATAGGCCTGAGGCAGATCTCCATCTTGACAGATGCCACAGGGCCCTCAGGTCCAAGCCCCAGCCGAACGACCCCCCAAGAGACATCATCGCACGGCTGCACTTTTTTAGAATTAAAGAAGCAGTCTGCCAAATTGCACGTGCTAAGGGGTCTGTGGAGTTCGAGGGGATCAAACTCCTAATATTTCAGGACCTTTCACCAACTACTTTACTGAAGCGCAAAGCCCTTTCTCCGGTCACCAGACTCCTCCGAGACAAGGGAATCAGGTACCGGTGGGTATTCCCCTTCGGTCTCCTGGTCCTAAAGAATGGGGCTGCACACACACTACGCAATCCTGAAGACCAGGACCGCTTTCTGCTGAAGCTGGGCCTGAAAGAGCAAACCACTCACCTGCACATCGCAGAAGCAGCCTCCCTGGAGCCGGGTTGGAGCCGAGTGACTCGCCAACGCAGCAAGTCACGGGACACATCTCTTAATTGAAGTCCGGTAAGATCCAGTTAAGCTTTAAAGCGGCATAACCACTGGACTGTCCGTTTGTTCATATACGTTGTTTATAAAGTTGGGACTTTCAAAGGTTTGGTCTGAGACGGCGGCCATCTTGCTACCCCCGCGGACTCGCCCTGCACTCGGAACCGGACAGCAGCCATCTTGAAGGTCTCGAGCAGCACTGCAGAGGAGGGAGACCCAGAAGGAGGGGGCCCCCTCCACTCCCTACAGGGGACCTACTGAAGAGACCTGATTTTTGCGGATGGCGCATCTGACCACCGCCTCCTTCCCCCACATTCGCGCACAAATCACCCCTCGTTGCGGGCAACGGAGCCTACGGCGTCACATAGGCGCCATCACAGAGGACGCCCCATTAGTCCCGAGAGGAGAGTTTGCACTCCAATGCATACATGCACCAAACACTCAAAATGGTGTGAGGGGGGAGGAGTGGGTCGTTGTTTATTGGGGGGGTCATGCGGGGTGGTGGCGACGGATCAAGGGGTATGCCCGCCACTGCATAGAATGAGAGACCCAGGTCGCTCCCGCCCCCTACCTCCTGTAATGTGACATATTTTATACACAATGTGTGATATCAGAGGAAGACAGCCAAAGGAGGGGCTGTGAGCTAGAAGCGTTAGTTATTGATCTCTCTATTACCGATGCCCTTCCTAGCATTGCAATACCGCTGAGCCCACATCTGTGACCTCCCCGGTCTAAACTCCCCCCTGTAGGGAGCTACGTTCCTAACAGGTTGCTGTCCCTTTAACCCAGACAACCACCGTCAAGTTTACCCTGCTGTTCTCTGGTTTACCTTGTCCCCAAAATTAACAGTTCAAAGGTTCCGAGATTACACATATCACTGTTAAGGAAAAAACAAAAAAAAAAAACAAAGAACTACCAAATGTTATACAAAGTTCACACTAGTTATATTATCTATAAAAGTCGAGGGGGAGCCTTCTCCCTTCCCTGGCTATTGTCATGAAGTCGACATGGCATGTCCTATCTTACTCTAGGACACGCCACAAAGTCCTCTGGGAGGAGTATGCCCCAAACACCAGGGGCAACTGCACAGGCTATGCAGATAATTGCTGGCAATTTGCCCTCCCAAAGGCAAGAGATCCACAGGGGTCCTTGACCCTCATTGGTTCTCCACTGTTGTTTATGTTGTTAATGTTTTTTGTCTTCTTCCCTCTCCCTCCCCTCCCCACCGGATTACCGCGACATCTGACCGACGTCATTGTCCGTCTCAGCGACGCCCTCACTTCAAAGACACTGGATGTGCAGGTACAACACACCACCACTCTGCATAACTCACAGTTCCCACTTACACTAGTCCTCCAAAACATCTTGCCATGGGGTTGATTATATTATCTCACAATGTAAAAGGCCTCAACAGCCCAAACAAGAGAAAGATAGCATGCACAGACTATCAAAGAAGGCAGGCGGATATTATCCTAATCCAGGAAACACACTTTAGCTCTAAGAACACACCAAAATACCTGGACAAACATTACCGACAATTTTATACCTCCTCTTCTACTACAAAAAAACAAGGAGTAGCCATCATCTTTCACAATAAATGCCCTTTCCACCTAGAGAAAACCCTCAAAGATAAGGAAGGCAGATACCTAATCCTAGTAGGCACTCTAAATGACCAACCACTTACATTGGCAACACTGTATGCCCCCAATAACCAAGATCCACAATTCTTTACGACCTTTTTCAACAAATTGCATACAATTGCCCAAGGCCCCATAATCGTAGCAGGAGACTTTAATCTAGCTCTAAATCCCAAACTTGATAGATCAAACCAAACACAGCGTTACCCAAAGGCTATCCCAAAGGCCCTACGTAGGGGTTTAGCAAAAAAACAAGTGTTAGACATATGGCGGGAACAACACCCCCATGACAGGGATTACACCTTCTCCGATCCGCATTCAACATATAGCAGAATCGACTACTTCTTTATCTCTAGCAGACTGGTTCCGAAGATCTCCCATACCGGGATCCATGATATTTCATGGTCAGATCACGCATCTATAGAGCTGAGATGCATACAGTTAACCCTAGATAGGCCAGGAGCAAATTGGAAACTGAAAGAGTCTCTCCTGAAAGACCCGGGATTCTCCCAATTTTATAGCTGACGAAATAAAACATTATTTTGAAAACAACATAGGCTCAGTCGACTCTCAGCTTTCCTTATGGGAGGCCCACAAAGCGACCCTGAGAGGGGTTCTAATTGGACTAGCTTCCAAAACGAAAAAAATAAAAACCGCCAAAACTAGATTATTACAGTCTAAATTAAAACAACTCTCAGATGAACATAAACAAAATCACAACCCCAGTACCCTCAAACAACTGAAAGATGTTCAAATCGAGCTAAATCTGCTGTTAACCTCCCAGGCTGACACCTCACTGAATTGGTCAAAGAGGAAGTTTTTTGACAAAGCAAACAAGCCAGATACTATGCTTGCGAATAAATTAAGACCCAAAACCCCGAATTATAGCATCCAGGCCATAAGGAATAAGGCAGGAGTCATTTCAGGTAACCCTAAAGTCATCGTAGAGGAATTAAAAAAATACTACGAAAACCTCTATAATGGAGATAAAATAGCGCATAACACCCAGACAGATAGAACACGGGGAAATTTCCTCAGAAACTCGAACCTAACGAAACTGACAGCAGAGGAGAGAGAGGTCCTGGGCAGAGAGTTTACTCTAGAAGAAGTTTCTTTAGTTATTAATAATCTGAAATCGTCGAAGGCTTCAGGGCCGGACGGCTTTTCAGGCCTGTATTATAAAAAATATAGTGAAATATTAGCCCCCTACCTGCTCAAAGTATTTAACACAGTTTTGGCAGGCAGCCCCTTCCCCGAACACATGCTCCAAGCGTCGATATCAATAATCCATAAACCAGGGAAAGACTCCCTAGACTGTAAGAGTTATAGGCCCATCTCACTCATCAATACGGACATCAAAATCTATGCTAAATTAATTGCCAACCATTTAAGTCAGATCCTACCTAGACTAATTCACCCAGATCAGGTCGGCTTTGTTAAAGATAGACAAGCGGCCGATAACATCCGACGAATCATCGATCTGATTGAAATAGCTAATTTTTTTTTTTTCCAAAGTTTTTTTATTAGGCATTGTTCATAATATGTTGTACACACAATAGACATCAAGTTGCCTAATACAGGTTTTCTTTGTTTTTTTTAAAGACAGGGAGAAGGAAAGGCTCAACGCGCCCCCGACCTTCAAACATGGGTCGGTAGGGTTGGCGTGAGGGTGGAAACAGAGTGTGGGGGGATGGGGGGGGAAAGGAGAGAGAAAAGGGGGGGGTGGGGCTGCGGGGTGGGGGGGGGATCCTTCCCCCTTGGCCCATTGCCCATCCATCATCGTTGTTTTCTATAGCGTGGAGTAGCAATTGTTAGTCTTACATGGGAGTCCGCTATGTATTCCCTATTTTGTGGTACAGGGCGATCTTTTTTAGTCCCGCATGTGGGTTATCCACGGATCCCATATTGTATAGAACGGCTCCGTCTTCCTTTTGAGGAAGGCTGATAGCCTTTCCATTAGCATGACTTCTTGTAGCCTTTTTTTGACCATTTGCTTAGGGGGGGAGACACTTTCTTCCATGAGGCGGCCACCGCACATCTAGCCGCCGTGAGAATGAAGGAGATCAATTTACTTGTTGGGCGGTCAATGTGCTCGATTGGCCTGGCCAGCAAGTAGGTCAACGGATCAATGGGTATTGTGAGGTCTGTGACCTCCGTGATTAGCGTTTGTATAGTTTCCCAGTATTTCTGAATTTCTGGACATGACCACCATATATGGGCCATGTCTCCCTTTTGTCCGCAGCCTCTCCAGCATAGATCGGAGGCCAGAGGGTAGATTTGATTTAGTCTAACTGGGGTAAGATACCAGCGGAACATTATTTTATAAACATTTTCTTTGATTGTGGTACATATGGAGGTTCCTGAGGCTGCTTCCCAAATACTTTCCCAGTCCTCTTGGTCTATAACTGTGCCCAATTCTGCTGCCCAATGGAGCATGTAGTCATGAACCGGAGCATCAGTTGCTCGTTCTAGTTCTGAGTATATTTGCGTTATGAGACCTTTTTGGTGTGCTGTCTCTTTGCATAATCTTTCGAATCTTGTGAGAGGGGGAAATTCCAACGTTGGGGAAATTGATTGTGCGTAGTGCCGAATTTGGAGATATTTGAAGACATTTAGTCCTCTTATTTCGTATTTGCTTCGTAGCCTTTGAAAGCTCAGGAACTCTCCAAGGCTCAGGAGGTCAGCAATCGTCCGAATGTTTTTGGTTGTAAATTGATCAAATTGTCTGGGCTCGCAACCTGGTGGGAATTTTGGATTTTGAGTGATTGGTATAAGTTGAGATTTGGCGGTTGTGAGCTTAAATTTTAATTTGCATTTCGTCCATATCTCCCATGTGAGCCTCGTTGGTCCTAATTGGAATTTATTTTTCTGCAAATCCTCCTTGTTCAGTGACCAAAGGCATGTCGGCAGGGAAGGCGTGCCGGCGTATTGCATCTCTATATCTAGCCAGCAATATTGGCCGGGATCCGCATTCCACACTACTACCTGTCTTAGTTGGGCGGCTTGGTAGTACCGCGTAATGTCGGGGACCCCAAGGCCCCCCCTCCCCCTCGAAGCCAACAGGACCGTACGTGGGACTCTTGGTTTTTTCCCCTGCCAGATAAAGTGGAAAATTTGCTTCTGGATGTTTTTTAATTCAGTGCCAGGGATGTGGATCGGGAGTGTCTGGAAGTAATATAATAACCTGGGGAGGATGTTCATTTTCACCGAGATCATCCTCCCGATCCATGAAATTTGATACGAACCCCATTTATCGAGGTCGGATTTTATTTTGTGTAAGATGGCGGGGTAGTTGTGTTGGTAGAGGGAATGGTAGTTCTTCGATATCTTTACTCCCAAATATTTGATATAGGAGGAGCACCATCTATAGTTAAAATTTAGTTTGAGAAGTTTCATCTCTGGCTCTGGCAGGGTGAGATTCAGTGCTTCGGATTTATCGTTGTTAATTTTGTAACCCGATATCGCTCCGAAGTCTGAAAGCTCTTTTTGTAAATTCGGGAGGGAAATCTGGGGTCTCGAGAGTGTTAAAATTATATCATCCGCGAACAGGGAGATTTTATAGTGGGAACGTCCAATTTTTATCCCTTGAATATCTATGTTATTTCTAATCGTTGCTGCTAATGGCTCTATTGTTAGTGCGAAGAGGAGGGGGGACAGGGGGCACCCCTGTCTTGTGCCATTTTGGATGCCAAAACTCTGGGCGTCACCACCCGGTAGTTTAACCGCTGCGGATGGATCTTGGTAGAGTCTGCGGACCCCTTCTAAATATGCGTCTCGGAAGCCAAATTTGCGCATAGTATGGTCTAAAAATAGCCAGTCTATCCTATCGAACGCCTTCTCTGCGTCTAGGCTGAGTAGTATTGCTTTGGTATCTGTTAGGTGGATATGCTCAATAATGTTGATTATTTTCCGCGTATTGTCTGAAGCCTGTCGGCCTGATATGAATCCGACTTGGTCAATGTTAATCAGCCTCGGCTGTATGGGGTTCAATCGGTTGGCTAGAATTTTGCTATATAATTTGAGGTCGTTGTTAAGTAGGGAGATTGGACGATAGCTTCCACATTGCATCGGGTCTCTGCCTTCCTTATGAATTATAGCTAGGTTGGCCAGGGACATGGAAGTGGGGATCGCATTTCCTTCCATAAAATGATTGAACATTTTTAGTAGATGCGTGGATAATATGGGCAGGAATCGCTTGTAGTAGACGTTAGTGAAGCCATCAGGGCCAGGTGACTTGGAGATCTTTAATGCTTTTACCGCTTCTTCCAATTCTTCTTTCGTGATCTCCGCGTTGAGGATCTCATTTTCCTCATCAGTCAAGGTGGGGAGTTGGCATTTGTCTAAGTAAGTTTTGATCGCTTCTGAAGCTTTTGTTTTATCTACACGACCAGTTTTGGATCGTAGGTTATACAGATCTGTATAGTACTTTGTGAACTCCGCCGCTATTTTTTTATCGTTATATTGTATTTCACCAGATCTATTCTTAATCGCTGTGATTTGGGACCTTTTTTGTATTCCACGCAGTCTGCTGGCCAGGAGCTTATCCGCCTTGTTGCCCTTATCATAATAATGTTGATTGGTCCATTTAAGGGCTTTTTCAACATTCTCCATTTGGGTCTCTTTGAGCTTTTGCCTGGCTATTGTTAAGGCTTTATATGTTTTCTTTATAGGGTTGGCTTTATGGGACTGCTCAAGTTTTGAGATTCTATCGGTGAGGTCTAGAATTAGTTTGCGTTTCACTTTCTTCCTGTGAGAGGCAATAGAGATAAATTTGCCTCTAATTGCCGCCTTATGGGCTTCCCATAGGATCGCCGGAGATGACACCGACCCCGAGTTAAAGAAGAAGTAGTCCTTAAGGGAGGCTCTGATCTCTCTCTCTATCTCGGGATGGTTCAATAGGGAGTCGTTCAATCTCCAGGAGTATGAAAACGTCTTTTCAAATGGTGTAGATAGGGTCAAGGTGATTGGGGCATGGTCTGACCACGTTATGGGGCCGATGTCTGATTTCGTGGCAGCCTCTAGGATGTTCTTGGTCAGCAGAAAGTAATCTATGCGTGAGTAGGTCTGGTGAGGCGTCGAGTAGAAGGTATAGTCTCTCTGGCCCTGATGTTGTGATCTCCAAACGTCCACTAGAGAGAACTCCTCCGCTAAGTCCCTGAACCTTTTCCCGGTGATTTGGGAGTGGGTTGTACGGGGGTGACCCGTTACGGTCGATCTGTCCTCGGTGGGATTAAAGACCATATTCAGATCTCCTCCCACTATCATCGAAGACAGATATCCCGGGTCTAGGCCCTCAAGTACTGTTTTCAGGAAGTCTATTTGATTTTCGTTTGGGGCATATACATTGATTAAGGCGATTGCTGAGCCCGCTAAAGAGCCATATACCATGAGAAATCTACCCTCTGGGTCTATTGTCGTTTTGGTATGATTGAATGGAGTGCCTTGTCTGATTAGGATAGCCACTCCTCGCTTCTTACTACTAAATGATGCATAAAAGCATGTTGGGAACACTTTTTTGAATAAATTTGGGGGGCCATCTGATGTGAAGTGGGTTTCCTGCAGGAATACGATGTCTCCCCCAGTCCGTTTTATGTCTTGGAGGGCGAGCCTCCTTTTCCTATTATTTTGAAGGCCTTTTACGTTGATCGATACTATTTTTACTGGGGCGTTAGAGGCCATATGTGATGTTGGTGTATCTGGTTTTTAGGGATCCTCCCTTCCCATCCGGGGGGGTCCTGCTCTTTTGGTATACTCGTAGGTACGGCCCTGGCAAACTTTTGTAGATGGCTTGCTTTGTCGGAGGGTTGGTTGGATGGGCCAAGGGGGGAAGGGGGCGGGTAGGGGGCAGAAGGGGCGGGGGGTAGTGCCGCTGGGACAGAGTCAGCGGCAGAGAGAGAAGTAGGATGAGGTTCAGGCTTGAACCTAACAAGTATTTGCCTGGTCCTTGGGCGACCGGCTTGTGGGCTAACGAGCCCAACGGGATTGACTCCGGCGTCGGCATCCAGTGGGGAGTGTGGGGGGATAGGGGGCCGAACCCTCTAGATCTATGTTTTTCCGCCGCTCAAATATCTCAGTTATATCCTTAGCTCTTTGGTCTGAGGGGAGAGCGGGGGGGAGGGGGGGTATGGGGCAAAAAGGGGGGGGAGGATGGGGGGGGGTATAGGGGGGGGCGGGGGGGGGGGAGGGGCCAGATAGGAATGGGTCATTACCGAGCTTTTAAGGTGAGAGGGGGGGGGGGGGCCTAGGGGGGGTGGGGGGGAGGCAGGTGAGGAGGGGGGAGGGGGGAGTTGTGGGAAAAGTGGCAAGAAGCGGGGGGGAGGGAAGGGGGGGGGGAGGGGGACAGGGGGGCAGGGGGAGAGGAGGGTATATATAGAGCATGTCATGCATACAGGTGTCTCTTGAATGCTAGGTATACAATCTATTTCTCCCTAATAAACCATTTGTACATTTATCTCTTTTGTCAGCCTCGGGGAGGGTGATTGAGGGGGGGGGGGGGATGGGGCGAGGGGGACAGGGGGAGTGGGGGGGGGGGATTTCGACGTTTTGTTTTGTTTTGTAGAGGCCGCTTACACATGGTTCATATAGAGCATTTCATACGTATAGGTAGGTCTAGCATGTGAGGTATGCAAACTATTTCCTCAATTAATCGTTTGTGTATTTGTTTCTTTTGTCACACCCGGGATGGATGTGGGGGGGGGGGGGGGGAAGGGGGACAGGGGGAGTAGAGGGAGAAGATTTCGGCACTTTGTTTTGAACTAGCCTCCTACCCATGGTTCATATCATACATGTCACGAATATAGGTAACTCTTGAATGGGAGGCACTCAATCTATTTTTCTAATAACCCGTGTGTACCATTATTTCTTTTGTCGGTCTCGGGGTGGGCGAGGGGAGGGGGGGAAGGGGTAGGGTGGGGGGGGGGGTGGGGGGGGGGGTGGGGAGGGGGGGGTGAGAAGAGCTGGTGGGGGGGGGGGGTTACTCTATGGGAGGGGGTGGGGGGTGAGGTGGAGGGGGGGGGGGAGACACAGGGAGGAAGGGGGAGGGAAGGGGGGGGGCGTGGGGGGGGGGGATCGTTGGGGGTTTTGGTTTTGGGCGGGGGGGGTAGTGTACGGGTGTCGTGGCAAAGAAAATAAATTGACTAGCAGATACATATACATATGAGATGGGCACAATCACAGTGATATTAGACAGCCACAGAGGAAGTTGGCAGGGAGATCACAGTTGTCCTTTCTTCATTAGAGTCCGCGTATGAGACATTTGTGTCCCAACTAGATCTTATGTCTCTTTCATCCACGCTAAGGTGGGCCTGTTCACAGGTGTGTATGTGGGGTCTGGGGGATCTTTGTGGCATAGTGAGCTGTGCCCAGGGTGGGGGGGGGGGGCGGGTGGGGGGGGGGGTGACCAGGGATGTCATGAGGGGGGGGGATTGCTTTATTTTTGGGGGAGGTGTGTGTCGCTGGGTCTAATGGGCTCGTTCCGTTCTGTGGCGAGCTGCTACGTCCTAGTGTCATGTGATCAGTTCTGGGCGTTGCTCCGCTCTTACGCTCATGTCAGTGTGTGTCAGAGGCGCGGCTAGTTGGGAGTTCTGGGCAGCAGGTGAGAGAGTTATTCACTTGGGTGGTTCTAAGGGGGGTGGGGTCTTGGGAGGGGGGTGGGCGGTCAGGGGGGTGGGATAGGGGGGGGGGGGATGGCGTGGTAATAGGCAATTGGGTTAGGGACCCATATGTCTTGCGTAGGCTGGGATTCCCTGTCATGACAGCTATTTGCTTTCGGTAGCACAGCAATCACAGCCACAGCAGTCCCAGCCTCAGCCGCCCCCCCGTGCGGAACATTTGCATGCTTGTTATTTGTTGGTTTCCCATTACGTGTTCTACACCTAGGGGCGGGCGCAGCCTCTGCTTGCTTTGAATAGGTTGGGGACTTTTACACTGGCGACACACTTTATTCGAGCTCGGCTAGTCCCACGAATTCGGGTATACCCGGGTGTATTGAGGTTTGTGACTGTTTTCTGCCCGAGTGCATTGAGGTATTTTCTAGGCAGGGATTGAAGCATTTTATTCCCACTGGCTGCAATACTGCACAGTATATATATATATACTGCATTACAATTCATTAATTTATGCCATCTGGTAGACACACGAAGCATTGCAGCCTATTAAATCCTAATCATTATCATTTAACAGATCAGCCGCCCGTCAGCCAGGCATGAACCCAGGCTGGGAAGGCAAACACAACGGGGCTTGTCAGAGGTGAGGAGTGGCGCATTCCAGGTATCTGCCAGGTACAAACTGGGCATTTGCTCGAATAAAGTGTGTCGGTGCAGTATGTGCGAGTACAGAGTTTCCAATTGTATTTATTTGGTTAGCATTTATTGATTTTTGTAATAGTATTTATTGTTCTATGTAAGGGGGGGAGGGGGGGGGACGGCTGGGGTGACAGCGGAGGATAGGTGATGGGTCGGGGGGATGGACTGCCAGGATAGGTCTGTGTGGGGGGTTGTAGTGGGGCTATGGTCGCGTGTCAGCTTTATGTGTAGTTTGCTGGTGTCTGTGTACCACTGTTTGGTGCTTGGGCGACATCCTGTGTTTGTGCTCCACTCGGTTCTCTGTTTTGGTGTGTTTCAGGTGCTGGGTTCTTCCGTGCGTCTGGGTTGTCGTGCGGATTTGCTTATGCGTGGGTGGAGGCAAGCGGGAGCTGGGTTTTTAGGGGGGGGGAGGGGAGAGGGGGGACGGTGGCTTGGTGTGGTGATGGAAGGGAGGGGGGGGTAGGAAGGGGGGGGTGTAATGGTGGTTTCCTGTGTGATTTGATGTTAGCTTTGGCGTGGCTCCTTTGTGGTTGCTTGAGGTTGGGGGTGTTGCAGAGTTTATATGGTGTAGGTTAGTTTGCTGTTGTGCTAGGGGGGGGGAAGGGGAGGGTAGCCGAATGTGGGGGGGTGAGTTTGTCTATTTTATATCGTAATAGTGAGGGGCGCTGTACGTTGGCTGTCACTTGAGCTATGACAGGGGTCTGGGCTGCATTTGTGTAATGCTAGTGGGGAAGGGGGGGATGCAGAGTTGTGGGGCGTTTGGCCTGGGCGATGTGCTAGCCCCGTTGCCAGGGTTGCAGCTTCGGGAGCGGTCCGATCGTTGAAAAAGGGGGGGGGAAGGGGGGGAGAACGTGGCTAGCCCTCTCGTATGGAGTCCAGATTTAACGTTTATCTGGGGGGTAGGGGGGGGGCAGTCAAACCTGATCTGGGCGTTGTTCACAGGCACAGGTCGAGGAGTTCCCAGCGGGGCCTGGTCGGTGAAGTGACCAGTGGATCGGGTTTCCCCTCTCCCGCCACCGCGCCTCTCGACTCGCCTGTGCTGTTTATCCAGGTGCAGGAGTGGCTTTTGCAGATAGCGCTCTGAGGTACTGGGATCGCCGCGGCTAGCCGGTTGTAGAAGTAACAGCATGCGGGACTGCTCCGACGTGCATTCATCTGGAAGGGCGACTTGGGTTGCCAGTCTCTGGGCTGCTCCTCTCAGGATTTCGGGCTGGTCGTCTAGGTGTTCAGGGTTGATGTTCCTGGTGTCCCGCCAATCTTTCAGAGGCTCGTGTGGTTCTCCGCTCCTGGCTTGTGTCTCGCGGCTCTCTCCGTATGGTGTTTCTCATTGGGGGCAGCGTCAGGCCCAGTTCGCGGGCGAATCCCTGCATCTCCTCAGGGAGCCTGATGGATCTTTGTTTTCCGTTCCTGTTGACCACCAGTCGGAACGGAAAGCCCCAGCGGTAAGGGATGCTGTTCTCTCTGAGTGCTTGGGTAAGCGGCTTGAGCTCACGGCGGCGTTCGATCGTGATTTTAGCCAGATCACTGAAGATCTGCACCGGCTCATTTTTGAAGGTAAGATTGCTATTCTCCCTGCTTGCCGCCATCACTTTCTCCTTCGTGGAGTAACTATGGAGGCGGACTATGATGTCTCGCCTCCGCTTCGGGTCATTGGAGCGCGGGCCTAGCGCGCGGTGCGCCCTGTCGATTTCCAGATCCCTGTTATCAAGTCCTTCACATAAATTATTGAAAAGGTCGACCAGATATGGTTTTATTTGTTCAGGGAGAACCGTTTCCGGGACATTTCGAATCCTGAGATTCTGTCGCCGGTCCCGGTTCTCCTGGTCCTCGATACTGTCTTTCAGTAGTCTGACCTCCTCCCCCAGGCGCATAATCTCGTCGTCCGCCATGGCCTGTGCCTGCAGGGATTCTTCCAGCTTACTCTCGAGGTCCTCCGTTCTCTGCGTAAGGCCGCTTATCTCTTCCCGCATTCCTGCCATCATGTCTTTGAGTTCCTGCCTGAGGGTCTTTTGCAGTCTGTCGTGCATTTTGGATAGAAGGTCCTCAAGATATGAGCGTGTAATTTCTCTATCCAGGGCGGGTTCTTCTGCCTGCATGCTTCCCTCCCTTTGCGGGGATGCGGCCGCGTGGCGTCCGACGCCATCTTGGGGACTCTGCATGCCCGCTAGGCCGCGTTTTTGTTGTGGCTGAAAGAATTTGGAGGCGCTTTTGGAGGTTGGGGCTTTTGCCTTCTGTGGCATGCTGTGGGGTTCAGACACACTGTAGAGCTGTTTGCTGTCTGATTCGAGGGGTGGAAACGGCTTTTTTTATCGTTTGCTTCGTGAGGGTTGTTAGAGCTCCCTATTTAACCCACCATCTTAGATGACGTCACCGGAAGTCTCCTGAAATAGCTAATTTTAACAAAGTAAAAGTTATGGTGTTAAGTCTAGATGCCGAAAAGGCGTTTGATAGGATTGACTGGGCATATTTGAAGGACACGCTTGGAGCATTTGGAATCGATAGTCAACTAATCACTGCCATAATGGCGCTGTACGCCGGCCCAACAGCCAGAGTGACCCACCAAGGGTTCCCCTCGGATCCCTTCAAGATTAGAAGTGGCACAAGACAGGGTTGCCCCCTATCCCCCCTGCTCTTTGCCATGTGCATGGAGCCCCTCGCGGCCCAAGTTAGAGCTAATTACTAACGTGTGCTGGGGGCTTGTATTAACCACAGCATATGGTACTTACCTTTGGTCACGGAACCGCTTGCCACGGCCGCCATAGATAGACACTGAGGATACTTCTCCGACAGGAGTGAGTGTGTGTCTATATTGGTATTAGCTTTGCCAATACATGCCGCCTTGAGAATCACTCTAATACGTCTTTACATTGATGTATTACAGTGGCTCTATCCAGTGCCCCACGTATGCCAATAATCTCACACCATACCTCTCAGTATCTACTATACCTCCTGCACCTATCTCCTGAAGTGAGGGCTGCATAGGTCACTAACTCAGACCTGGCCAGCTCATCACTCTGGGGTTATACATATAGAATTGATACTCTGCCTTGACAGTGTGATTGAGAGGTTGTTTCATTAGCTACCACCATACTATTACACACGGGGTTTTATCCTACAGGTTTGACTTACCGCATATTATGCCAAAGTGTGTTTACGCACACACTACATAAAGTTTATCAATAAAGCGCGTTATACTACACGCCCTGATACATCTATATTAAGACATAACCTCTTCCTAGTGGGTTCACCATGGCTCCTTTCCTATATCTCTAGGTAGCTATATACATAGCACTAGATCCCGAATATCTATTAGGGATCTCCTTATTACTATCTACCCACCTAGCCATAGCTGGGTTACCAAAGATACAGTCACGTGCTGTTGAATCATACTATTTAATTTTATTTTAACCCCCCTTTTTTTATTCATTGTTAACTAATAAAGTATTTTAACATTACAATTATACATCTAGTCATGACAGAGTGCTTAAAGACTGGGTTCCTTTTCTCCTGTATACAATTACGTCCCCATAGGATTGTATGGAGCTGCAATGGCGACCTATGGGGAGCTGCAAAATGGAGCCTGCAAAGGCGGGAAAAGGGACAAAGGGCCATAAACACAGAATTAACATTAACCCTTTCCCTCCTGCATATATCCCAGTGTATGTGTTGGTGCAGACACTGGAATGGGAAAAATACATTGTTACAGGGGAATACACATTTGGGTGCTGAAGCAGGGTAAAAACACGTTACTGGACCGCAGTCCAGTTAACCCCTTGCCTCCCAAGTGAGGTCAGGGGGTAGCCATATGGGGTGGAACCCCTTTAATACCGGGCCAAACCCCCTCTCCCATGACAGGCTCTACATACACCTCAAGACAACCTCAAGGCCAGACGGAAGGTGTCTTTGAGACTTGATGATCTTCTCAAGATTCTTGAACGCAGCGACAGCGAGGATCCTTTGTTTAGGAAGGATGGACTCGGTGGTCTTTTCCGGTCTCTCTTCAGAAGAGTATTGTCTAGAGAGGGCATCTGCCTTGACGTTTTTAGTGCCGGGAATGTATGACAAAATAAAATTGAACCTGGAGAAAAATAACGACCAGCGGCGGGCATTCTCGATGTACAAAAGGTTTTTATGGTCCGTGAGAATTGTGAATGGCTCTTTTGACCTCTCCAGAAGATGCCTCCATTCCTGAAGAGCCAATTTGACAGCCAAAAGTTCCCTATTGCCCACGTCATAGTTTCTCTCCGCTGGAGAAAATTTCTTAGAGAAGAAACCGCAAGGGTGAAGTTTGTCCTGGGGAGAAAATCTCTGGGATAGGACCGCGCCAGCCCCATAGTCCGAAGCGTCATCCTCTAGGGTGAATGGAAAATTAATGTTCGGATGTCAGAGGATGGGAGCAGAGACGAAAGCTTGTTTCAATGTTTTGAAAGCCGTGACTGCCTCAGGAGACCAAGACAAAGGATCTGCTCCTTTTTTGGTCAGTGCCGTGATCGGAGCGATGATGGTGGAAAAGTTGCAAATAAATTTCCGGTAATAGTTAGAGAACCCTAAAAATCGCTGAATAGACTTGAGGGAATCGGGTTGCGGCCAATCCACTATGGCTTTAAGTTTCTCTGCGTCCATGGCCAAGCCCCTGTTGGAGATAATGTACCCAAGAAAGGAGGTGGTAGACTGGTGAAAAAGGCACTTCTCCATTTTGGCAAACAACCGGTTCTCTTGGAGTCGAGAGCACAAACTTCGTATGGATGATATGGTCCTGTAGGTTCTTTGAAAAAATAAGGATGTCATCCAGATAGACAATTACAAAACGGTTAAGGACATCCCGAAAGATATCATTGATAAAGTCCTGGAAAACCGCAGACGCATTGCATAAGCCGAAGGGCATCACGAGATATTCGTAGTGGCCACTACGGGTGTTGAAGGCAGTTTTCAATTCGTCGCCCTCCCGGATGCGAATGAGATTATATGCCCAACGAAGGTCAAGCTTGGTAAAGAGGTTGGCTCCTTGAAGTCTATCAAAGAGCTCAGAGATGAGTGGGAGTGGATAACGATTCTTCACTGTAATGTGGTTCCGGTCCCGGTAATCTATACACGGTCTGAGAGTTCCATTCTTCTTAACAAAGAAGAATCCAGCCCCCGCGTTGGAATGCCGTATAAAGCCCCGCTTCATGTTCTCGCGAATATATTCGTCCATGGGGAGGGTAAATCTCTTTTTAGGATTGAATGTGTTAGCCAGCAATTGAGGCGGAAGTACCATAGATGGAGAAGATTCCTCTGACCTTGACCTTCAGACAATGGGATTTTGAGATACCCAATCGATGTGCGGATTGTACTTCTGCAACCAGGGCAGGCCAAGGGTGACCGGTGTACCAGGAGCATGGATCACGTCAAAGTCCAGGGTTTCCTTATGGGAATGAGAAGAAAGGGTGATGGGGCTGATCTCCAAGGAGATATATGCCGGGGTGAGCGGACGATTGTCTATCCCAACCAAGGCAACGGAAGACTTCTTCTTAAAGAGTGGGATCTGATTCTGTTCAGAGAAGGTCTGGTCCACGAAGTTCCTTCCTGCGCCGGAATCGATAAATGCTGCTGTGGAGGTGCGGAAGGTAGGACCAGAGAGGGAAACGAGAATGGTCAATCTTTTTGGAAGTTCCCTCCTGGAAAGGGGACAAGGAGATTTAGCACCCAGGAAGAGCCCCTTCGTACTCACTGGGCTTGGTCGTTTCCCGAACACGGTGGACAGTCACGGGTCAGATGCTCAGAAGATCCGCAACGGTAACACGACCCTCAGGTTGGGCGCAATTGTCGTAAGGGTACCCGAGGACGCTGGACTCCGAGTTGCATCGGCTCCGGGGCCTCCAGAGCGGGCAGCGTGGAGAAGGCAGGTCCCGAGGTAGTAGAGAACCTGGAGAAAGGGGCACGGAAAGGTGTAGACCGGGGTTGCTGGCGCTGAGTGCGGCGTACCTGAAGACGCTGATCCATACGAATGGCTTGGGAGATAAGGTCCTCCAGAAGTCCTGGCCTGGGTTGAGAAGCAAGTTCGTCCTTCACAGAGTCCGATAAGCCTCGCCAGAAGACAGAGACTAAAGCCTCCTTATCCCACCGTGTCTCAGCTGCTATGGTCCTGAACTCCAAGGCGTATTGGGCCACAGGCCGACGTCTCTGTAAAAGCTGAAGCAGGGAGTCAGAAGCAGTTTCTTGGCATGCAGGGGTATCGAAGACCTGTCGAAAGTCTTGTCTAAAGGCTGCGTAATCTCGGGTAATCTCAGGATGCAGTTTCCAAATCGGGGAAGCCCATGCCAGCGCATTACCTGTGAGTAGGCTGTAAACATAAGCCACCTTCTTACG
The DNA here is from genome assembly GCF_040206685.1 of Ascaphus truei. Lineage (NCBI taxonomy): Eukaryota > Metazoa > Chordata > Amphibia > Anura > Ascaphidae > Ascaphus > Ascaphus truei. The sequence goes on from NC_134495.1 coordinate 23,637,722, forward strand.
ACCAGTGGAATACTGCTGCGGAGCCATCTCGAACTGGATCTCGCATTGATTGAGAAAACCACGACAGGCATGCGGATCCCCTGCGTACGGCTTCGGGGCCCGAATTTTCTGACCTGGGGACGAAGTGGATACCGGACCTGACTGCACCAGCGGTGCAGCCACAGGTAGTGCCTGAAGAGGGGTCCTGTACCTGTTGGGAGAGGAGAGCCACTTGATCCGTTAAGGCCTGGATTTGTTGGTACATGGCCGTCATCATAGAGGCCATGTCAGTCTGGTCTGTGTCTTGTGGGCTCGACATAATGTTACGCCGGTGCTGCCCGCAGACCAGACCCATCCCTTATACTGGAGGTGGGGACGTATATGTGCATGCACCCGCAGCAAAAGGAGTGTGGTGTTTTAGGCGTTGCCAGGCCAGGTGGTGTTAGCTTAGGCAATACTTGCCGGTTCCGGTAAAGAAGAGCCGTAGTCGTTGCCGTTAGCTAGGGTCAGGGATTGGAGAATTCCGGAAGGTCGGTGTCAAAGCAGGGGTCAAGAGCGAGAGGTTGATGTCCGCCAAGCCAAGTCGTGACCTGAGTGAATGAAGAGTGAAAGTGCCAGAGTAGACATCCGCAAGTGGAGACTATGTCGAGCGATGTGGGAATGGCAGGACAGGCATTATATAGTGCGGCTGGCGAATAGGAAGAGGGGGCAGACCTGGAGGAGTGTATGGAGCTGTCCTGGATAGGCTGCCTAAAGAAGAATGCAGGTGAGCAGTCTTAGAGCCTGATTGTAGGCTGTGTGTGTTGGGGGCGGGGCCTCACTGCAGGAGCAGTGAATAAATTAACAAGATCCGGCGCGCGCTCTGTAACGAGGGAGAGCGCGTGCCCATGCACAGCAGCAGCCGCCATAGCTCCAGCCGCCTGCGGATCAGCGACCGCCCGCCGGGGACGAGAAGGGAGTCCCCCAACCACGGAGACCGGACGGAACCTGAGGTGAGGGGAGGTCACGACGCGGCCGTCGTGACCCCCGAATCCTCACACTCACTCCCCCTTCCTCCTCCTCTCACTCCCCCCTCCTCATCCTTTCACTCCCCCTCCTCATCCTGTCATTCCTTCTTCATCCTCTCACTCATCACCCTTCCTCCACGTCCTCATCCTCTCATCCTTTAACTCCCTCCAACTCATTCTCTCACTCCCCCCTCCTCATCCTCCATCTCCCCTCATCATCTCTCCATGCCTCCTCAAGCTCTCACTCCCCCCTGCTGAACCTCTCACTCCCCTCATCCTCTCACCACCCCTCCTCATCCTCTTACCCCCTCCTCATCCTCTTACCCCCTCCTCATCCTCTCACCCTACCTCCTCCTCTCACCTCCTCTCCTCCTCTCACCCCCCTCCCCCTCTCACCCCCCGCCTCATCCTCTCACCCCCCTGTTGAACCTCTCACTCCCCTCATCCTCTCACTCCCCCTCCTCATCCTCTCACCCAGCCCTCCTCATCCTCTCTCACCCCCTTCTCATCCCCTCACCTCCCCTCCTCCCCCTCCTCATCCTCTCCCCCTCCTCGTCCTCTCACTTCCCCTCCACATCCTCTTACTCACCTTCCTCATTCTCTCTCCCCTCTCCTCATCCTCACTCCCCTCTCCTCATCCTCACTCCTCTCCTCATCCTCTCGCTCCCCCTCCTCATCCTCTCGCTTTCCCCCCCCTCATCCTCTCGCTTCCCCCCCCCTCATCCTCTCACTCACCACTCCTCATCCTCTCACTCCCCCTCCTCATCCTCTTACTCTCCCCTCCTCATCCTCTTACTACCCCCTCCTCATCCTCCCACTCCTCCCCTGCTCATCCTCTCCTCTCCTGCTCATCCTCTCACTCCCCCCTCCTCATTCTCTCACTCCCCCCTTCTCATCCTCCCCCTCCCCTCATCCTCAGTCCCCCCTCATCATCCTCTCGCTCCCCTACTGGTCAGCCTCTCACTTCTCCCTGCTTATCCTCTCACTCACCCATGCCCATCCTCTTACTCCCCCCTTCTCACCCTCCTCCTCCCCTCCTCCCCTCATCCTCTCACTTCCTCATCCTCTCACTCCCCACCTCCACATCCTCTCGCTCCCCCCTCCTCATCCTCTCATGTCTCCCCCTCCTCATCCTCTCACTCCCCCACTTAGTTAAACATTGGCCAGAGGCCGGGCCCAACTTCTGCGTATGGTTGCTGGGCCTCTGATTACTGCCAGGCCCCAGCTGCTGCTGCACCGATCCTCACCGGTCCGTGCCGGAAGGAGGAATTGTGTTCTTGGGGGCAGAATTGTGTGTGTTTGTGGGGGGAGGGTGGGGGGGGGAAGGGGGAAATTCTGTGTGTTGTCAGTGGGGCGGGGTGTTGTGTGAGGAGGGGTAGATTGAGTGAGAAGAGGGCGGCATTGAGTGATAGCTGAGGGGAGGGGGAGAGTGTGAGTGATGGGGGAGTGAGTGAGAGGAGGGGGGAAAGAGAGAGAGGGGGTGGTGGGGGAGTGAGAGGAAGTGTGAGAAATAAAAAGATGGAGACGGGGGGGGAGAGTGTAAGATTGTGTGTGTGTGTGTGTGTGTGTGTGTGTGTGTGTGTGTGTGTGTGTGTGTGTGTGTGTGTGTGTGTGTGTGTGTGTGTGTGTATGACGCTTCATTTAGAACCGAAACGTTGGATTCACCTTTTTTTTTTTTTTACTATGTTATAATATAATAGTTTTTTTTTACTGCATTATCACGTGTGCTATGGATTTGTTTTCAATATCATGATATATGTGTATGACCCGACTTCATGGGGCATCGACTACTAAACTCTGATTTGTTTGGTATTTTGTATTTTCTACTGACTTTATTTTGTGATCAAAATTGTTTCTTGCGGTGCATGGTTATCTGGGATATTATAATAAAACTATGGTTCAGTAAACTGAGGGGGGGACGGGACACATGCATATGAGGTGGAAACATGGCTATGGGATCATAGAAAACCATGACCATTGCGTTATCTTGATACAAAAACAAAGGAATCTAACAGATCACAGGGCTGGCATTGTGCCAGTGTGTCTGGCATGCTTGGAACATGATGTAATGTTTTAGCTTTGCTTTCCATTGTACACAACGTGCCAATCACACAGTGTCGGCTCCCACAAGAGCAGCTATCTCCTGAACACATCCCTGTAGGATCAATTATTGATACAGTACTTCTGTATCATCCTAAAGTTTTACAGCTGCGTCCCAGGGACTAATTAAACAGTTTCAAACTTTGTGCTCTTTAATCAGGGGAATATTTCATCAGCAAGTGAACCGAAGTTACCTCTGTGTTGTAAAATTAATGACCTATGTTGCTGATTTTAATGAGTCCTCCGCATTACACAGTTAAAGTGCCAACCACAATAACTGAAAATCTGTATCTAGCATGCAGGTCACTGAGATACAATATGACAACAGTGACAGCAGTGAGGCCAAAAAGAAAAACACAATGCCTTTGTTACAGAATTGCTACATTTTGCAAGAAGATGGCTGTTACAGTATTTTCATGTTAGTGTTAACCCTTTATAAACAATAACCCAGAGCAGGATGACACACAGACACACAAGGGACTTGCTTGTCACACAAGGTGACACAGTGCAGCCTATGTACTAAGATTTTATTTTACATTGTTTTCTGCGTTCACATTTTAGTGCAGAAAAGTAGCACGTGCTTTCTAAAAATGTGTGTCCTATCTATGAAGACGTCATACGACACACAATGTGTTGTTTGAAATTATTGTTGACGCATTGCGTCATGTTGAATACCTGACTGATACAATTTAAACCGAATTGTGTATTTAGTTTGCTTACAAGTATTAGTAAAAAATCAATTATTAGTGTCAAATTATGTATAATAGCCAGTGTGAAAATAATTTAAGAAAATGTAACCGTGATAAGAAACACATGGCAACGTCATTCTGCGCTAACACTATTAACAGTCTTTTCAGGGTTTACACCAAGTTCAACTTGGCACGCAATTATGATGCACTTTTAACTTGATTTTGGTGCACACAGATATATAGATTTTTTTTTTTATATATATATATATATATATATACTAAGACATGCAGATGAGCATACAGTTGTATTTGCATATTTGCTTTCCTGTGGAGGGTTTTTGTCACTTTTTTCACTCGCCATAACTTAACTCAGTATTATGGTATACCCTATCCCATAGCTTCTTTGCATACCCAGTTAATCAACCCCACACTGATGAGACCCATTAAGGTCGAAACAGCTGTCTGTGGGTGGTTTTCTGGGTATGCACCTTAACCCTGGCTGTGCTCAAAGCTGTGACCATGCAGCAAGCTTAAGCCTATAGGGAACCATGTTAAAAATGGTTTTTGAAGCAAAAAGTGGCACTGCGTGCTCATTTGCATGTCATTTCCCAGAATCCCTTGCTGCAGTGGAAGTGCTGTATGCTGGGTGATAATGGTGAAAGGTGGGGTTGCAGACCTGCCTAAGACATGCAGATGTGCATACAGTTGTATTTGCATATATATGTATATGTATATGTATATGTATATGTATATGTATATGTATATATATATATATATATATATATATATATATATATATATATATATATATATATATATATATATATATATATATATATATATATATTTGGCAACTGTAAATATTCCTGTATATTCATTTGCATGTCTTAGACAGGTCTGCAACCCTGTCTTTCACCATTATCGCCCAGCACACAGCACTTCCACTGCAGCAAGGGATTCTGGGAAATGACATGCAAATGAGCACACGGTGCCACCTTTTATCTCAAGCTCACATTACATGAACAGCCCTTCGCCAATGCATGCTGCTTTAAACACAGCTTTTAAGCAAGGACTTGGGAGATGCAAAGTCAGTTAACCCACTCACAGACATGTTCCAACCTTGATGGAGATGCATCAGTGTGATACCCATCAAGGTTGAAACATGTCTGTGAGTGGGTTAACTGACTTTGCATCTCCCAAATCCTTGCTTAAAAGCTGTGTTTAAAGCAGCATGCATTGGCTAAGTGTTGTTCATGTAATGTGAGCTTGAGATAAAAGGTGGCACTGTCTGTTCATTTGCATGTCATTTCCCAGAATCCCTTGCTGCAGTGGAAGTGCTGTGTGCTGGGCGATAATGGTGAAAGACAGGGTTACAGACCTGTCTAAGAAATGCAAATGAATATACAGCAATATTTACAGTTGCTATATGCTATACTGTGGAGGATTTTTGTCACTTTTTTTACCCACCATAACATATATATATATATATATAACGGAAATAGCCGTGTTAGTCCAGTTGCGGTAGTGCAGAATAAATGAGTGCAGACCTGAAGAAGAGAGGAGAACTCTCGAAAGCTTGTCCTATGACATAAATTGTTAGTCCAAATAAAAAAGGTATCACACAATACTGAAGAACTCATTTATTCTGCACTATATATTCGTATATATTCATATATATTCGTATGTACCATTGACTTTTATACACCAAGTGCAATCCATTTTTGTACGCTAAACAGCATTTTTGGAGAAATTTGAACTTAGTACACGAGTGCAATTGAAGTTTGACATGCGCCGAAACCCCCCACCCCTCCACCCAGTTTGCGATGCTTAGTATATTGGCCTCAGTAGGTCTCTCCCTTCCACTTCAAAGTAACATATTGACAACCAAAGGGGACCTGCTAGTTTTTGGTGATTTCATTAGTCCAACTTAGCAAATAGTATATTGGCGATTCAAAAAAGAGAAAGCGCTCGTTGAAGTAACACATTCTCTGATATTTTTAATTGAAAACAATTATATTCTTCCAGCGGGTTAGTCAAGCGCGTTACAGTTCACAAATACACGCTGCTTTGTCTGTTACACATAGATTGGTCAGAATCTTACATGTACCCTCTACGCCAGTGGTTTGCAACTTTTTTTTGGTTAAGGAACTCAATAATTGTATTATGATCTTCTGGGGAAACCCAACCCTCTCTAATGGCGCATCTGAGATCAGATGCATTGTATATAACCCCAACCTTCTCTAATAGGGCATCTGACATCAGATGCATTGTAAGGGACCCCAACCCTCTCTAGTGGCGCGTCTGAGATCAGATGCATTGTAAGGAACCTCAACCCTCTCTAGTAGCACGTCTGAGATCAGATGCGTTGTAAGGAACCCCCAACCATCTCTAATAGTGCGTCTGAGATCAAATACATTGTAAGGAACCTCAATCCTCTCTAACAGCGTATTTGAGATCAGAAACATTGTAAGGAACCCCAACCTTCTCTAATAGCACGTCTAAGATCAGATGTGTTGTAAGGAACCCCGACCCTCTCTAATAGCGCATCTGAGATCAGATGCATTTTAAGGAACCCCAACCTTCTCTAATAGCACGTCTGAGATCAGATGTGTTGTAAGGAACCCTATTCTGGAGGCCAGGGTCATGTGTAAGATGATTAGCCCAGATAGTTTCAACTCGGCCCTCTTTTCAAAGCACAACAGTTCTGTATCTTTTCTTTACTTTATTTGGGGAAAGCAGCATAAAAGACAGGCACTTGTGAAGAGATGGCAGCGGCGGTCTGCTCCTCCTCTTCTAAGGGGGCCCTTTCTAGTTTCATGACTGCCTCTTTCTGAGCGTATATGGCCCTGGCACGTGCGGCCTCTGCGGTGGCTCGTGCCTTGGTGGCGTTTGCGCTTGCGCTTAACGCGTGAGATTGCGCTGATCTTGCTGACCTTGATGAGTGCCTGGATGCGCTGGAGGGTTGTGATGCGGTTTCCAGCAAAAGGTCCTTTCTCCTACTCTCAGCCTCCGTGATAGTGGTACGCACGCGGCTGTCTCGTGTCAGGTCAATGTTACTCTGTAAGTCTCTTTCTTGTAGGCTTTCGCTGGTGTTGGCCCTGGTCAGGTAAGTAATGTATGCCTCTGACAGCTCTTGATAATGCGAGTGATCAGTCCTTAATTGCGTTATTGCCTGCTCGAGCTGTTGCACATAGTTGCCAACACTAGTAACATTGCGTATTCCCAGTGTGGTTGTTTCCCAGGCCAACTCTAATTTAGTGCGGTGCGCTTCAATGTCTGTCTCATATTTTTCGCAGGCCTTTTGTGGCAGTGTGACTGTCCGTTTAGGCCTTGCGTCTGCCTGCGTCTGTTGCAGTTGCGCAGCGGTCTCTGTGTCTGAGTGATCACTCTCCTGCGTGATATCTGGTGAGGCTCTGAGTTCTGCCATGCTGTAGGTGTGTGTAGGCCTTTAGCCAGTGCGTGTGGCGTGCGGTCTTTTACCTGTGTCAGCGATGGGTGTCTGTCTCTGATGATGCCGAGCGGTGTCCTGCAGCGTGCAGCGTATGGGTAGCTGTACTCACAGGTGTCCGGTGGCTCTGACCCGTGTCCTGGCGGGTGTCCGGTAGCGTGGCCCTTGATGGCGCTAGCTGTGGGGACGTGCACAGGGTAAGGTGAGATGGTAATCCCTCACTATGGAGCTGTGCAGAGGGCAGACTCAAAAAGACAGAGAAGGCAATCAAGGCTCTGTGTGTTATGGACTTTCTGTCTGCAAAGCTGCGTGTGCAGTGTAAGCTGCTTGCTGCTTTTCAGTCTGCAGAGACTGCTCTGTGTTATCATAAAGTCTAGAGTAGCAGCTCCTGTAAGTGTCTGTAAGGCACACGGTATCCTTTTCACTATTCTGGAGGCCAGTGTCATGTGTAAGATGATTAGCCCAGATAGTTTCAACTCGGCCCACTTTTCAAAGCACAACAAGTTCTGTATCTTTTCTTTACTTTTTTGGGGAAAGCAGCATAAAAGACAGGCACATGTGAAGAGATGTTGGTGTTTAGATAATGTCTCTCTGTGGGTGCTTTGTAGTTAAGGACAGGGGAAAAGGGTAATCCTGCCACTAGAGCAGTTACAGCAGGTACTCACTCAGCCAGTGGAGAAGGTGGAAAAGGAAGTCCCAATGTATGCTGGGTAGCAAGATAGCCTGGGGACAGACCATCTGCGGGCAGAGCAGAGGGGGAGAAAGCAGGCTAGCCCATTTGGGAGAAAGGCTGGGGTTGCTATAGCAACTCACTGAAATGTCTAAGGAAACCACAACATGTAGCAATAATGTTGCATTTCTGATACAGCAAGCTGCTGGGACAGGGGAAATAACACTGTGTCTATCACACGGTCACTGTGTGTGTGCACAGAGCAAAACACATGCAGCTGGAAATGAGAAACTGACGGGCAGAACTGCAAGGAAGGGGGGGGGGGGGGGGGGTGAAACAGAAATGTAGTTCTTGTTCCATGACAAACCCCAACCCTCTCTAATAGCGCATCTGAGGTCAGATACATTGTAAGGAACCCCAACCCTCTCTAATGGCGCATCTGAGATCAGATGCATTGTAAGGAACCCTATCCCTCTCTAATAGCGCGTCTGACATCAGATGCATTGTAAGGAATCCCAACCCTCTCTAATGGCGCATCTGAGATCAGATGCATTGTAAGGATCCCCAACCTTCTCTAATAGCGTGTTTGCGATCAGATGCAGGGTAAGGAACCCCCACCCTCTCTATTAGTGCGTCTGAGATCAGATACATTGTAAGGAACCTCAACCCTCTCTAAAAGCGTTTTTGAGATCAGATGCATTGTAAGGAACAGAGAAATAAGGGGGTGCAAACAGGGGTCAGAATCAATACCAGACAGATAATTAAAATGACACAGGGATAAAGGGGGATGCACCAAAAATGTACTCACACGGGTCTGTGTGGTACTGGGTGTCGCTATAAGTATCTTTAGTTTATTTCTTCTTAACATTCAGTCCCACTTCTTCTCCCTCTGTGCGTCAGGAAAAGCCACCCAGGGGGCGCATATAGTGGGAGACAGCGCCACACAAGTTGATTAAAAAAGCATTTATTAAGGATATAAGTGAGATAACAAATGACTCACATATAAAAAAAACTGCACTAGGACCACAATGCCAGCCTCCTTCTCTCCAGGGCAGTATGCTCCTGGTCACCACGTCCGGTACACAGGACTGCTCACCATTGGTGCAGGCGCCGGTTAAGGTGTCCTTGAGCAAACACACAAAACTTCTGGTCCAGGTCTCTACACACACAACGCGTTTCGGATCAATAAATCCTTTGTCAGGTGTGTCAAGGCGCTTCTGACATCAGATGCATTGTAAGGAATCCCAACCCTCTCTAATGGCGCATCTGAGATCAGATGCATTGTATATAACCCCAACCCTCTCTAATAGCGCGTCTGAGATCAGATACATTGTAACGAACCCCAACCCTCTCTAATAGTGTATTTGAGATCAGATGCATTGTAAGGAACTTCTTCTCTAATAATGCTTCTGACATCAGATCTATTGTAAGGAGCCCCAACCCTCTCTCATATCATAATTGAGATCAGATGCATTATAAGGAACCCCAACAGTCTCTAATAGCGTGTCTGAGATCAGATGCAGTGTAAAGAACCCCAACCCTCTCCAATAGCGTATTTGAGATCAGATGCATTGTAAGGGACCCCAACCCTCTTATAGCGCGTCTGAATTCAGATGCATTGTAGGGAACCCCAACCCTCTCTAGTGGCGCGTCTGAGATCAGATGCGTTGCAAGGAACCCCCAACCATCTCTAATAGTGCGTCTGAGATCAGATGCATTGTAACGAACCCGAACCCTCTCTAATAGCGTATTTGAGATCAGATACATTGTAAGGAACCCCAACCCTCTGTAATAGCGTGTCTGGGATCAGATGCATTGTAAGGAACCCCAACCCTCTCTAATAGTGTGTCTGAGATCAGATGCATTGTAAGGAACCCCATCCCTCTTTAATAGCGTGTCTGGGATCAGATGCATTGTAAGGAACCCCAACCCTCTCTAATAGCGTTTCTGACATCCGATGCAGTGTAAGGCACCCGAACCCTCTCTAATAGCGTATTTGAGATCAGATGCATTGTAAGGCACCCCAACCCTCTCTAGTAGCGTGTCTGGGATCAGATGCATTGTAAGGAACCCCAACCCTCTCTAATAGTGTGTCTGAGATCAGATGCATTGTAAGGAACCCCATCCCCCTTTAATAGCGTGTCTGGGATCAGATGCATTGTAAGGAACCACAACCCTCTCTAATAGCGCATCTTAGATCAGATGCATTGTAAGGAACCCTAACCCTCTCCAATAGCGTATTTGAGATCAGATGTATTGTAAGGAATCCCAACCCTCTCTTATGGCGCATCTGAGATCAGATGCATTGTAAGGGACCCCAACCCTCTCTAGTGGCGCAAATGAGATCAGATGCGTTGTAAGGAACCCCCAACGATCTCTAATAGTGTGTCTGAGATCAGATGCATTGTAACGAACTTGAACCCTCTCTAATAGCGTATTTGAGATCAGATGCATTGTAAGGAACCCCATCCCTCTTTTTTTTTTTTTTTTTTATCTTTTTTCCTTTATTGGAGATGCATACAGAAATTACATACAGAGGGTACAATCAATGTGATACATAACAGTCCTGGGATAATGGCTCTTAGATTGTGAGGTGGGCGTATTGTCTCAATAAAAGTCTTTTGTTGATTTTTTTGGTACGGAAAGCAGGGGGGGGAGACTGAGGGGGGGGGGGGTGATAGATGGGAACGACAGGAGAGGGGGAAGAAGGGGGGGGAGGGAGGGAGGGCAGGTTAACCCCTCTCTCTCTCCTTTCGCCTCCCTAGCGTGTAGGCTATTTGGCGTTGGGACTTAGCCGGGGGGTAGGATTCCGGAGCCAGTCCAGGGCTCCCAGGTATTATAGAATTGTGGCATTTTCTGTTTTAACATGGCTGTCAGCTTTTCCATATTCATTACTACATTTATTCTGTTGACCACAGTCCTTCTTGAGGGCGCTTTTAGTTGCTTCCAGGCCGCCGCCACCGAGCATCTTGCCGCCGTAAGTATGGCGGATGTCAGCCTGGCCGCGGGGGCTGGGAGATCCTCTATTGGTTTACCCAGCACGTATGTCAGAGGGTCCAGGGGCACCTCCAGGCCCAGGGTTTCATCCAGCAGCCCTTGAACTCTGGTCCAGAACCGCTGAATCTCAGGACATGTCCACCATATGTGAGGCATGTCACCCTTTTGTCCACATCCTCTCCAGCACAGGTCTGTTGCGCCGGGGAAGATCTGGCTCAGTCTACTCGGGGTCAGGTACCATTGAAATAGTATTTTGTATATATTTTCTTTTGTAACCGAGCAAATTGAGGTTTTAGGGGCTGCGTCCCAGATGTCCTCCCAGTCCTCGAGGTCTAGCGGTATGCCGAGATCTGTGCACCATTTTTGCATATAAGCATGAGTGGGTGTGGGAAGGGAAGTCTCCAATATGCTATAGATTGCTGTGATTAATCCTTTCCGATATTCTCTCACTCGACAGAGGGACTCAAATTTGGTCAGGGGGGGGAATTTTGAGGTCGGGGATAGAGCTCCAAGGAAATGCCTTATTTGTAGAAATGTGAATATGGGGAGGTGGGGGGCTGATAGTTTCATTTTGAGCTCCTGGAAGGACAGAGCTTCATCATCCTCTAGCAGATCCGCAACCATGCTAATGTCTAGGTCTTGAAATTGACCGATCTGAACTTGGGAGCACCCCGGAGGGAAGGCAGGGTTCCCAAGTATGGGGGTGAGTTGTGAGGGGGGTGAAGTTAGGCCGTATTTCCCTCTGTTTTTGGACCAAGTAGACCACGTGCATTTCATCGCCCCCAGTCTAAGCCTCTGGGGGAGTTTTTCCTTGCAGTCCAGGGACCAGAGCAATACTGGGAGAGGGACAGGGGCTACATGACTGGTCTCTATTTCCAGCCAGCAGGCGGAGTCCGGGGGGCAGTTCCACACTACCGCCTGTCTAAGCTGGGCTGCGTGGTAGTACCTGATCACATCAGGCACTCCCAGTCCACCTCTTGATCTTGCAGCCATGAGTACCGACCGCGGGACTCTGGGTTTTCGTTGTTTCCAAATAAAGCGTATAATTTGGGTCTGTATATTCCTAAAGTCAGCTAAAGGGATTGGAACTGGGAGGGTCTGGAAGTAGTACAGGAGTCGGGGAAGAATATTCATTTTAGCGGAGACGATTCTGCCAAACCAGGAGATCTGGTATGTATTCCAAGCTTCTAGGTCTTTCTTGATCTGGCTAAAAAGGGGAGGATAGTTAGTTTTATATAGCGAGGAATACATTCTAGTAATTTTTATTCCTAGGTATTTTATGTGTGAGGAATTCCATTTATATTTGTGGTTCGCTTGGAGGAGTTTCCATGTGGGCTCGGGGAGGGATATATTTAGTGCTTCAGATTTGTCCATATTTATTTTGTAGTCTGAAGCTAGGCTAAACTGATCGAGCAGCTTTTGTAGATTGGGAAGGGAGATATGAGGATTAGCTAAGGTCAGAATGACGTCGTCCGCGAAAAGGGATATTTTATAGTCTTTGTCGGCTATGGTTATGCCTGAGATATCTGGGTTCGCTCTGACTTGTGCCGCCAGTGGTTCTATTGAGAGTGCGAAAAGCAGTGGAGATAGGGGGCAACCCTGTCTGGTTCCGTTTCGTATGTGAATCGGGCTGGTTTGTCCTCCTGGCAGCTTTAGATACGCAGTGGGGTTCTGGTATAGTGCCCGAACCCCCTCTAGGAAAGGCCCTGAGAAGCCGAATTTGATCATCGTTCGGTCAAGGAAGGACCATTTGATACGGTCAAAGGCCTTTTCGGCGTCTAGGCTCAGAATCATGGCCTGGAGCTTATTGAGATGCACGTGGTCAATGATGTTGATAATTTTGCGGGTGTTGTCAGAGGCCTGTCTTCCTGACACAAAACCCACTTGGTCTATATGAATTTGTCGGGGGAGAATAGGGTTTAACCTGTTTGCGAGGATCTTGCTATAGAGTTTCAGATCTGTATTGAGCAGGGAGATTGGTCTGTAGTTACCGCATTGCAGCGGGTCCCTTCCTTCCTTATGAATGATAGCTAAATTGGCAGCCGAAATTGTGCCTGGGATTGGGGCTCCTTCTAGAAAGGAGTTGAACATATCTAGAAGATATGGGGAGAGAGACAATCTAAATTTTTTATAATAGGCGTTTGAAAAGCCGTCGGGGCCAGGAGTTTTGGCAATCTTAAGGGTGCTTATGGCTTGCGCCAGTTCTTCCTGGGTGATTGTAGCGTTCAGGGAATTGAGTTCCTCGTCGGTAAGAGAGGGGAGCATGCACTTCTCTAGGAATCGTGAGGCCGAATCCACCTCTGCTGGGGCTTGGTTGTGAGGGTGGAGGTTATAGAGCTCCGTGTAGTAATTTGCGAATTCTTGGGCAATTTCATTGTCTATATATGTAGTGCGGCCCTCCTTAGTACGGATTCGTGTGATTTGGGCTCTTGTTTTTATGCCTCGTAGTTTTGATGCTAGTAGTTTGTCGGCCTTATTACCTCTATCATAGAACCTCTGGTTGGTCCATTTGAGCGCTCTCTCCACTTCTTCTAGTTGGGAGTGCTTAAGCTCAGTACTTGTTTGTCAAGCGTTCTGAGTTTTTTTGGAGGGGGTCTTTTTGTGTTGTTGTTCGAGGGAAATTATTTTGTCAGTCAGCGCCTTTTGTGCTTTTAGTTTAGATTTTTTCTTATAGGATGCCAATGAGATTAGGTCGCCTCTGATCGCTGCCTTGTGGGCTTCCCACAGCGTTGACGCTGCGGGGACTGACCCTTTATTTAATGCGAAAAATGAGGTTAATTTGTGCCGAATTGTATCTACAATTTGCGGGTCGTTAAGTAGGGAGTCATTCAATTTCCAATTGTAGAAAGTGTTCTTTACAAAAGGGAGAGAGAGGGTCAAATCGACCGGGGCATGGTCCGACCATGTTATTGGCCCTATATTGGACTGGGAGGACGCCTGGAGAACATTCATGGAACCTAGTAAGTAATCGATCCGTGAGTAAGACTGATGAGGGGCCAAGAAGAACGTGTAGTCCCTCTGGCCCACGTGCTGAGCCCTCCAAATATCCGTAAGGGAAAAATTCTGCAGGATTTCCCTGAACCTTTTCGCCTTTTGCTGGTTCTGGGATGTGTTTTGGGCAGAAGGCAAGGAGGATTTGTCCTGCTCTGGCGACAGAACCATATTAAAGTCCCCGACTACCAACAGCGAGGTGAGCACTGTTTGGTCCAGGGGTTCCAAAAGGCCCTGAAGAAATTGTGCTTGGTTTTCGTTGGGTGCGTAGATATTTAATATGTAAAGGGGGTTTCCCGAGAGGGATCCTTGTAGGAGTAGGTAACGTCCCTCTGGATCTCGGGATATATTGGTGGGAACAAATGGAACGTTATTTTTAATTAGAATGGCTACTCCCCTTTTCTTTACGGGGGACGAGGTGTAGAAGGCCTGAGGGAAGGCTTGTTTAAATGTGTTATGAGGGTCATTGGAATTAAAGTGAGTCTCTTGTATACAGACTATATCGCTCTTGTTTTTTTTGAGTTCTTGTAACGCTAGCTTGCGTTTCCTGACTGAGTTGAGGCCCTTAACATTGAGGGAGATAATTTTAATTGACGACATTATGGGGGCATGTTTTTCCCAGGGTTGTGGGGCCTGGGTCCCGTATTATTCCCATGACGGGGGAGGATTTTTTTTTGTTTTGGGAGGGGTTGGTAGGCTTATTGGCTGATCTACAGTATGGAGCAGGGTGCTGTGGGGAGCGAGAGAGGGGTGGGTGGGAACCCCATCCCTCTTTAATAGTGTGTCTGGAATCAGATGCATTGTAAGGAACCCCAACCCTCTCTAATAGCGCATCTTAGATCAGATGCAGTGTAAGGAACCCTGACCCTCTCTAATAGCGTCTGAGATCAAATGCATTTTAAGGAACTCCAAACCTCTCTAATAGCGCGTCTGAGATCAGATACATTGTAAGGAACCCCCTCCCTCTCTAATAGCGCGTCTGAGATCAGATGCATTGTAAGGAACCCTAACCCTCTCTAATAGCGCGTCTGAGATCAGATACATTGTTAGTTCTGATGTATTTGGTACAATTTTCAAATGACCTGAAAATTACATTGAATACTTTAGGGATGCCCGGGGAACCCAATGGTTCCTAAGAACTCCTTTTGAAAAACACTGCTATGCACAGTGCAATCCAATACAATATATACCCCTCTGGCAAATAAGGGGTTAAAAATGTAATTGATGAATAAATGGGCACTCACAGGTCCTATCGGCACAGTCTTTAAAGATTTGGTTACCTGCACCAGAGAGCTTGCAATCTAAACAATAGGGTGCAATGGTCATAAATGGCCCATCAATTTCAGGCTTCATTTTCTTTTCCCCTTAATATTCTGATGTCAACTATCTGCTCCATACACCCCACATCTACCTCTCATGGTCTTCTTCTCTCCCTTCTGAATGACTTCAGTTATTTGTCTTCCCTCTTCTGTGTCCGTGTCAATTGTACAGAACTGAGCAAACTATCAACAAGACATCTACTGTAACCTCCTGCTGTCCGGCCTTCCTGCCTCTCACCTGTCTCCCCTACAATCTATCCTAAACGCTGCTGCCAGAATCACTCTACTCTTTCCTAAATCTATCTTGGCGTTTCCCCTGCTGAAATCGCTCTCCTGGCTTCCTATCAAATCCCGCATCTCACACTCAATTCTCCTCACTTTACACACTTTACGCTTTACACTCTTCTGCCCGTACTTACATCTCATCCCTAATTTCTCGCTATGCACCATCCCGATTCTTGCGTTCTGCTCAAGGATGTCTTCTCTCTACCCCCTTTGTATCTAAAGCCCTCTCCCGCCTTAAACCTTTCTCACTGACTGCCCCACACCTCTGGAATGCCCTTCCCCTCAATACCTGACTAGCACCCTCTCTATCCACCTTAAGACACACCTGCTTAAAGAAGCACATGAGTAGCACCGTAGATATTACTATACACCTGATACATAAAGCTTGGCCCCTTGCAGAAGCACTTACCAAAATGCCCTCCTACTGTTTCTGTACGTTCCTCCTACATACCAATTAGATTGTAAGCTCCTCGAAGCAGGGACTCCTCTTCCTAAATGTTACGTTTGTCTGAAGCACTTATTCCCATGACCTGTTATTTATATTATATTATTTGTTATTTTATATGATTACCTCGTGTATTACTGCTGTGAAGCGCTATGTACATTTATGGCGCTATATAAATAAAGACATACAATACAATACAATAATAGGAATTAGATTCTAACCTCTGACACTTTTTTAATGCTCAAAGCAAGGACATATGTTTACATGCCAATATATATTTCCTGGTAAATTATACTATATGAAAGACATCAAATATCAAACAAATCAAATACATAAAATCAAGCACTATAATGAATTCCTGTGTACTGTACTGCTGCGGCAGAGTTTATTCGAGCATTTGCCCGTTCTCTGCCGCAGCAGTAGCCTGGCGCGCGCCCGAGAGTGACGGGCGCGCGCCGAAGCAGCGGAAGAGCGCCCTCCGATCGGGGCGCTCTCCCTACCGCTGCCGGGTCCGCCGGGTCCCCCGGAACCCCCTGCCGCTGTCCCGCGATCGCGGGACACCAGGGCTCCCTCGGGGAGCCCCTGGACGCGCGTGCAGGGGGCGCACGCTCCCGATGACGCGTGACCGCGCGTCTATGACGCGCGGCACGCCGAGGGGCGGCCACTAGCAAGCCGGGAGATTTCCCGGCTTGCGGTACCGACCACACTCGGATAAAGTGTGTCGGTACTGTACTTCTATTTTTGCTTATACTTAGAAAATGTCCTGTAGATTTGATATTGTTTTCTGTGGATTTATGGGTAAGTGGTGACATCTTGTGGTTAATATGTATATTTCATGAATACATTTCAAATATCATTAACATTGCATGATGCTAAACCAGGGGGGCGCAAACTTCTCGAGCTGCGCTCCCCCTGCCCGGGAGCCGCAGCGTTTGCGCCCCCCCCCCCTCCCAATGACTCAGCGTCAAATGATGTCGCGGGTCACGTGACCCCGCCGTGTCATTTGACGCCGTGCTGACCCGCAGAGAGCAGGTAAGTGAGTTACAGAGGCCTCACACCTCCCCTGGCATTTAATTTAAATGCTGTGGGGAAGAGCGCAGGGCCTCTGTAACCGCCCGAGCCTCCCCTACAAATTCTCCGGCCCCCCTGGAAGGCGCACCACCCAGTTGCGCACCACTGTGCTAAACCACTTTTTTTTTTTTTTTAACCTTTTTTCGGTTAAGAAACCCTATGTGAAATTCAGAAGAACCCCAACCCTCTTTAATGGCGCGTCTGAGATCAGATGCATTGTAAGGAACCCCAACCCTCTCTAATAGCGCGTCTGAGATCAGATGCATTGTAAGGAACCCCAACCTTCTCTAATAGCACGCCTGAGATCAGATGCATTGTAAGGAACCCTGTAACAGGGATTTATCCTTGTTAAAGAAACTTGCCTCTAATCCAGCAGTGTGCTGGTTAATTGCATACCAGCAATTAACCAACTCCACCTGGCTGATTAGAGCTCTCTCAGAAATAGCCTGTTCTGAGACAGGACAGAGGATTCCTTAGTCTCACAATTAGGGCTGACCCAGGAAGGACAGATGTCTTGAGCTGCAAAGAGACTGCAGGCTGACAGCAAGGGGACAAGATTTCTAAACCTGGATCCTAATATTTCTATAGCACACAAGGGTGCGGACCCAGCAGAGCAGAGAGGCCTTCCCCTACAGCTACAGAAACAGATAAGACATTCTTATGGGATGGTTGTATATCTGTATATATGTATATATACTTATGCGGCCAAGCTTAATCTAAAGCTTGACCGCATTTTCCCCTGGTTTTTCAATTTTCGCGCCGGAATTGGCCACGCGCCAGCCGCATCTTGCGGCCGCACCGGGGCCCGTTTCTCCATTCAGCGCTAATGCGCTGAACAATGGAAGCACCTGCGACGCCAAAAAAAAAAAAAAAGCTCGTGTCTGAACGGGGAGCGTTTAAATTACGCGGAGGCAGCCGCATTAGATTTATGCTGGCCGCCACTGTATTTGGGCTGGTAATTAGCTTAGCTAACCACCCAGTTAGTGAGGGCTAGACTACATGTGTAGATATTCTCCAAAGTGGAGTAGGTTTCCTTTTGCTTAATTTGAATGTTTTGCTGTGTTAAAGGGACAGGCTCAATAAAGCCTAATTTTAGTTTCACTTTAAACGGTCTCCATTGCGTACCTCTGCACACGTCTCTTACAAACCCCAAACCTCTCTAATAGCACATCTGAGGCTGTGTTTATAGAGCCGGTGACGCAATGTTGTGGCAAAACAAATGTATTGCCGCCGTCTCGTGCGCTTATAGTAGAAGTGGCAGAATGGCTTGGTCGCGATTGCTGGAAGCCAAGTCAATTTGATTTTTCCAGCAACCGCAGCGTGACGTCGCTGTTCCATCGATGTCTCCGGCGACAGTATTTAAGCACAACCTGAGATCAAATGCATTGTAAAAACCCCAACCCCTTCTAATAGCGCGTCTGAGATCAGATGCATTGTAAGGAACCCCAACCAGCTCTAATAGCGTGTCTGAGATCAGATGCATTGTAAGGAACCCCAATCCTTTCTAATAGCATGTCTGAGATCAGATACATTTTAAGGAACCCCAACCCTCTCTAATAGCGCGTCTGACAGAGGCATTGTAAGGAACCCCGACCCTCTCTAATAGAGCATCTGAAATCAGATGCATTGTAAGGAATTAACCTCTGTTGAAAAACACTGTCCTAAACTAATGGTAGGCAACATGCACGTGGTTGGGGCCACAGGTGAAGCCCCCAGGGGCCGCATTCAGCCTCCAGGCCACCTGTTGTTCACCAATGAGCTAATCCAATGTGTTCTTTTAAGTCTATGGCCCAGATTCACAAAAGAGTGCTATGGGAATGAAGGGGTGCTAAAGACTAGCACCCCTTAGTGAATCTGGGCCTTAAAGACTACATTTTTAAACATTTTCTTATTACAGTCTAGATGTGGCTCAACTGTAATTCTCATCACTCTTGCAATGCATCAATTTAAATAACAAAGAGATTTGGTTCTTTCTTTGCTGGACATACACTACAATGCAGGATCCTTTGGCACTGAGGGGTAACGCTGGGCCAGGTTTAGAATAAATTGGGTATCTGAGTGCTGAACAAATAATTAGCGGAGCTGATTCCATGTCTGTATGTGTGCTGTAATATTGGGACAATTGCACACTATGGGACCTATGCACTAAACTGTGATAAACAGTGCGTTGTCGAACGACTTTTGAGGGCAAAAATGGTATTCACTAAGAATGAACACCATTTTTTTACCCGTTATGGGGTGCCGGTATCCCTTGTGCTTTTAAATCTCCCACGTCACGTGACCGGGGGATTTAAATCCTGCAGTGGGATACCGGCACCCCATAACGGGGCTTAGATCTCGGGAAGTAGGGGGTCGCCGAGGCTGAAACCAATGTGCCCCGGACCAGAATCCAGATCCGGATCTTCAAATCCAGATGTTGGGCCACACCAGAAGTAGGTTGCGACTTCTGGGAATGGCTAAGCAGTCAGGCCCTTTCCTCTGGTGAAAAAATAAGGGACGCTAAAGTGAATTAACTAACAGTAATAAAAAGTGATTATTAAATTATAATCTGTGAACCACTGAGGAAGCCTGCATACAGGTGAAACGCGTAGGGTGAAGATCCTGAACCACTGAGCTCAAGTCCTAAATCAGATACACATTCTCTGTTTTGGCGCCAAACTTTGAATCCTTACGGGACATCACCTGTGAACATAGAGCTGGAGGAAGAGTAACCCGGATTGACGGAGGCTGACTGGGACACGAGGAACAGCGGTTCCCGCTGCACTGCATTGCAGCATTACCAGAGTGAAGAACCCAGAGGAGGAACGTCCTCTATTCATATGCACAGGTATCCTTGGCTTCCCACAGCAGTGTTTGTTCCCTAGAGCAAGCATAATCACGCAAGCCACGTGTGCGTGGACCAGGACGGATGATCACGAAGGCAGATCGGGGAGGAGAGAACCGGTGCACTAGGTTCCAGCTGCAACGCGGATATCGTGGTGAGAGAATCACCTTTACCGGCATAGCAGAGGTACCCTCCATTTTCCATCATTAGAACCTACACCATAAATCTAACCTACGTTAGACCGGACAAGCCATGAAGTACCCACTCCAGACAGGCAACGGCAGTGTTACATTAAGTAAACCTATACGCTAGGATAACACACTGTATGGAAGCCAAGGTAAATACAAGGACATCTTTGTGCTAAGAGGACATTTCCATATGCTAGAATATCCAGTGAGCTACGTGCATATATATCTTCCTATGTATTAGGGTGTTGTAGTATTTTTTACGGTATCACTTTTAAAATGGATTTGGGCATATACCTACCTGTTGAAAGTTCAAAGTGACACAACTTTGTGTAGTTATACTCCAACTAGGAGGAACCCAAGTCTAATCAGAGAGATAGAGGACACTCTGTTTCCCTTTAGTTTCCGGAATTGTGATAAAGCGCTTTATTCGATCAACTATTGAAGTTATTCAGGGACCCCCTGTTGGAGTCGTAAGATCATATCTGCTTATCTACACAACATTAACCTCTTGACACTATGGATTAAGGATATATGGACATATATTAAGTCGGATGTATATCAGATCATAATATTACTATATATTATTCAGTTCATGTAAGGTTCAGGTATCTCAAGTACTATTCTATATATTGGTATTGTGATTGAATATTTTAATAAATGTGTATTTCATACTTTATATACAAGTTTTGAATGCTCCATCCTTGGGCACCTTGGCACAGTAGGCTCTGCATTCGTTAGAGAGAATTGGGTAGAGTTTTTTTCCTATAGGACCCTTCCTCTGCCAGGATAAATCTGGTAGGCCCTATGTCCCCTCTCACAAACGACATGCCGTCCTGTGCAGTACAAGGGTCAGCACAACCACTCCCAGAGTCACAGGAGACACAGAATCACAAGGAGACAAACAAGAGGACAACACGCACGGCCGCGCACACACACACCTCTCTTTCTCCCCTGCTTGGCCAAACCCCCCAGGCTTCTGACACCACTTCTCGATTGGCTGCTGCTGAGTAATGCAGCCAATCAGGATGGAGGCAACAGCTAAGCCCCCTAGCAACATCCCTGATTTCTCCCTGCTCTGGAAGGTCGGTGAAGTCCTGCGGCAGCCTTTTGATAATCTCATGGTACACCTGGTTGCCACGGAACCCCGGTTGGGAAACACTGGTCTAACACTTGCAGCCTTGGGATCTGCTGCCAAAAGATATATTTGTAAGTGGTAATTATTGTTCTATGATTTTGCTTAAATAGAACAAAGTGGAAATTTTCAGAAACATCATTCAAAGTTTTACACCTGGGAAACAACACGTTTTGAGATTGACTCCAGACTTTATGAATGATCAGACAACAATCACTATTTATCAACCATTTTAAAGTCATAAAACTGAATGTCACAGGTGAAGGTACAGTATCTGAGTTATCCCTGGGTGTCATATATGAAATATAACCTGCCCCCCCTCCAAAAAAAAATACTGGTGTAAAAGTTGTACTATTTTTGTGCCACCAGGAAAACACAAATTCCAGTAGTACAAATTACAGGGTTAACATTGGGAGAGAGTGAAACAATTCCTTTTAAGAGTTCTCCTCAGTGCTACCCGCACCTCCCTATTACGCAGAGTGTATACTAGAGGATTTAGAAGTGGAATCACCACAGCATAGAACACAGACACAACCTTATCCATTGCAAAATAGGAAGTTGTAGATGGACGGATGTACATGAAGATAATCGTCCCATAGAAAGTCAAGACTACAGCCAGGTGAGAGGCACACGTGGAGAAGGCTTTTCTCCTCCCATTACAAGAGGGAAGTCTGCAGATTGTTCTTAATATGTAGGAATATGAGGCCATAGTCAGTAGGAAAGAGTCAAATATGATGATCCAGGCCATGGCATACAAGACCAAATCTGTCAACAATGTTTCAGTGCAGGACATTTGTAGCAAGGGGATAAAATCACAAAAGAAATGGTTAATGGTTGTTGGACCACAGAACATGAGTCTGGCACTTGGAATGATCAAGAAGCAGCTGCTTAAAAAACCACCAAACCATGACCATATGGCCAACTGGTTGCATAGTCTGTTTGTCATGATAGAGGTGTAGCGTAATGGGAGACATATGGCCAAGAACCGGTCATATGCCATAACTGCCAAGAAGAAGAGCTCAGTGAGTCCCAAAGCAAAGAAGAAATAAATCTGAATAATGCAGCCATGATAGGATATCGTCTTGTTGTTCACCATAAAATCCACCAGCATTTTGGGGACAGTAACGCTGATGTACCAGATCTCTAGGAAGGAGAAGTGGCTCAGAAAGATGTACATAGGGGTTCTCCTGAGATTGGGATCCAGCCTCACAATAGAGATGATGAACACATTGGTGGCAATGGTCAGGAAGTAGAAGGCTAAGAAAATCATGAAGAACAGGAACTGAAACCTCATACTACCGGGAAATCCCAGGAGAATAAACTCGGCCTCTCCACTTCGGTTTGCCATAGTCATCTCTTCATGTTGATTTTGACCTTTAGGGATGAAGACATAATTTAAATCTGTGAGCATGTTCAGCATATGCGTATTTATTGTTTTGCAGTAGTGAAAGATACAGGCCCATAATTATGGTGCTTTTCCATAAGACACCTTTCAGCGCCAGGAGACCATTACAGCATGTGAATGGGCCATATGGAGTCTTTTCCGCCATAGCACAGCTTGGTAACATCATCTTGAGATGGGCAGCTTGAAATCACTATACCTTCCAGCACAGGAGGCGCCAGTAAGGTATTGCATTTGTGATACTATTTAATGGACCAGCACAAGAAAGCGGCCATACTACTGTAATACAATAATTCAGTGCTCACTCAACATGGTTTACAATCTGCCCTAGGGACAACTCTGACCTCATGAATTGTAAATGCTGCTGTTTTAACAGTTTCAAACATAGATACATATAAAATGACAGCAGATAAGGATTTAGTCAGTACAGTATATGCCATTTTAAACCTGCTGTTTTTGATTTCTATCATTTTCATCTAGCATTAGTTTCCTTTTTTTTTTATTTTTAAGAATACTGTGTATATAATTATAATTTGATAATCAGTTATTTTTCTCTTGGAAGTAATACTGTATCTACTTTTTTAGATAGTGTGAGGCTAATTCCCATGCTTGATAATTTGATGTATACACCCTTTTTTTCATATCTTGTTAAATGTTTCAGTACTGCTGCCTCCCCCCCCCGGCACCCAATTGCTTTGTAGTTTGTTGCAAACCCCCTAACACAGTGACAAGCTGCTAAATGAGATGTAAATGACAGATATAAAAATTACACAATTGCATTGACACAATTTATACCCATTTATTAATGCCTCCTAGCTGCAAACCTACTTAGTACTGGTATAAACCTTTAAAAAAAAAAAAAAAGTTTACAGGCATTTAAAAAAAAAAAAAGTTAATAAAAAATCAACTTGAATTTTTTTTTTTTTTCGAAGATTGACTTGAACGTCAAAATGAACTCCGAAATTCAGTGTTCGGGTTTTGAACCTGCGAACGCGCCCCTCATTAACTGGAAGCAATGGGATGCAGCAGGTAGACATTGGTAAAGGGAGGATGCACAGTTTTGTCTGATTCAGAAGTACATTTGCCCCCTAATAGACAAGGGACTTGCCTATTACTAGAGAGACAGTTTTCTTTAAAATAAATAGATTTAATGGTTACATATCAAAGTCTTACAGCTACAAATATCTGGCATTGCCAGCACCGTTGTTATTAAAGGAAAGAAATACCAAGAATAACCATTTGAGACAGGAAACTGTAGGTAATCCACCCTTTTGTCATCTTAAGGTGTTTTTTTTTTTTCCATTCTCTGGTTGTAGGCAAAGAAGGGTGGGGAGCCATGTTGCTCCTTTCTTCCATGTAGTAACAAAGGAGGGAGATGGAGTAGATGGAATGATACCTCTTATTGGACCAACATGTAGTTGGTATGTTACAAGCTATAGATTCCCTCCTTTGTTACTACTGGTGCACCGACGAGTATTCTAAAACTTGCCTTGGAAAATCTGGGGAATGGCACCAACAAGACACAGGTACATGCTGGGTACATGCTGGGTACATGCTGCAACATTTCAGTGACATTTCTGCTGACAGACTAATGGCCCATCGGATTAACACAGTAGGGGTGCCTGGCACTCCCATTCAAACTGAATGCCATTAGTCTGTCAGCAGAAATGTCACTGAAATGTTGCAGCATGTACCCAGCATGTACCCAGCATGTACCTGGGTCTTGTTGGTGCCATTCCCCAGATTTTCCAAGGCAAGTTTTAGAATACTTGTCGGCGCACCTGTACATGGAAGAAAGGACCAACATGGCTTCCCATCCTTCTAAAGTTTAGAACCTCTCCGGGTCCTTCATCTGGGTAACCCTGACCCTGAAAGGTTCAAAAGCTTGCAACTCCAATAAAATACCTCCTACTCCCTCTGCCTGCTTTGTTACTTCTCTGGTTATTAATTCATGACCCTCAAAATGGGCTGGTGGTTTTGTTTATGCACCTCGACAGAGGACCTCATCAAAATAATTGCTATGTACGTATGTACAGGTATATAGAAAGACAAATATAGAAAACAGATACTGTAATAGAGAGACAAGTAAAAGAATATGTGCACGAAGTGGATAGACTTAAAATGCAAAAATGCAAGTAGTGTTCTGCACTCCTTTTTAAAGGAGAAAAGAGGTAAAAATCTTGTTTACAACAAAAACAAAAGAACAAAGGGAACGGTGCAATGTGACTAAAGGGGAACCCACCAACTCATCATTCACAGTAAGTAGAGAATAATAGGTCTATGCACTCCAAAATAAGGAACTTAAAGGGGACCCAGTAAATTATTGCACAAAGACATGCTGGACAGATACCTTACATGGTGACTGTAACTCCCACTGCGGCCTCAGTGATCTTGGCTTCATCTAAAGAAAAGAGTCATGTGGAAGATGCAGATACTCACAAAATGACACAGATCTACTGCATGCTGTTAACGTGGGATGATTTCTTATACGTTCTTCCAAAGTCCCAATCCCAATGCGATCCCTCCAGAGACATGATGACAAAATATACTGTAGGAAGAAACATTTAATGGCCACAAGGGAACAAGCTAGTAATACTGTATCTCTCATATATCCTTCATCCTACTCACTGCTGGAGGGAACAGCAATATAATAGTAAGCACTCTGTATATCTATGAGAGAGAGGGAGACTTTTAATTAAGTAGTGTCTCCAGTTGAATGTGTATATATATATCCCCTCAAACCTCCCTCCAAATAAATTAGGGAGACATGCCTGTGCTGAAATAGGAGCACACCTGAGGTACCCGGCTGGGACATATGCTAATAGTTATCCAAAGTATATTTAAATGAGTCCCATCCCACACTTCTTAAAAGAATTTCCATACCAACTATATAGAGTCCAGACCCAACAGAACTAGAACCCACAACGCCGACTTTTCTAGGCCACAGCTCTAGCAGTGTGAGCTAAACCAGTTGATAAGTAGTATTTCTGTCACATCAAGCTTTTGAGTATTTTTCTTTAGCTAAATCTGTAGCAAATATTTCTTCTATGTAAATAACCCCCACTCTACTGTGCAGTATGTACACTTAGCTTCATAAACTATAAGGGGAAATAGTGCAGTGAACAACGCAGGATAAGAGGCGTTATAGAAAACTTGAATATATTGGGTGAAACTTAAATCGGACAAATTGCAGCCTAAACATTGGCCTACTGGTGATATAAAATTATAGAATGTAATTGTAGCAACCATGTTAGTACAGTTAATACAGTGCCAAATAAACGAGTGCTCCAATATTAGATAATGCCTTTTTATTTGGGAAAACCATTTATATTTTAGCACAAGATTTCGAGTTCTCTCTTCAATGTCCATACTGTCAGGGAAGGTCTTGTGGAAAATGAAAAGCAAACCGCTTATTCTATTTTAAATCATCATCAGAGGCAAAGAAAAGTGCTAATAAAGAATATACCTCAAAAGAGTTCACTGGGGACCAACGGTATCATAATATAACTTCACTTGTATTATTTCATTCACATACATAGTTAAAAAGATAAACAAATAATCAGAATCTTGTTAAAGTTCACAACAGATGTTCGGCAAGCATTAAAAGTAAATGTTCAGATCATAACACCTTGATTTCTGGTCACATGGTCCTTTATATACTGAATTTTTCTCAAAATTCGTATGTAAAATTCTGATAAAAATTGGGAAATTGCAAATATTTTGAGCACTGAAAATTTGGAAAAAAACATGAACATTTGGAAGGAATTATTTTACATTTTTTTTTATAAAAAGCAAAATTGAAAATACATTATTTGCAGATCTCGAACCAGAACAGCAAATAAGATAAAAGAAAACGAAAGGCTTTTTCTTTTCAATATGAGTCATGGTAAAAAAAAACAAAAAAAAAACCAACAACAACCCATAATTAATATATATATATATATATTACGTTTTTTAGCTTTACACGTAGCAGCCAAAGTATATGAAGCTGCTGTTTAGATTGCCAAAATCCTGCAATCTTTATGTAAAGATGAAGTTACTTTAAGGATCCTTAACCAACATAACCAATGCAACAACCCTACAGAATTGAAATCTGGGGGTCTATCGATTTGTTAATTCTTTGGGGGTCAGGAAATTATTTTTGCTTTCGAACCAAATGAGTCTTGTACTGTATAAGTTTTTATGGATAAGCATAAAATGGCAAAGTACTGTAGTCTGGATTCAGCGGCGTCTGAAGTCTAAGGCTAAGGTCCCGTTGCACGCGTCCGCACGGCTGGCTTGCTTGCCGGCGGCGCGTGCAACTCGCTGTACCGCGATCTGCGGTCTACAGGCTACTTTTCTCGGAGCGGGGGGGCGTGGCCAAACGGGTCGGGGGGGGGGCGCGGCCATGACGTGAGGGGGCGCGGCCATGACGTGAGGGGCCGGAGCGGGAGGTGGGCGGGAGTGGGAGGATTGACAGGGAGGGGGGGGCGTGGCTTGAGCGGAGGGACCCGCTACTCTTCCCCCCCCTCCCTCCACGGGCTGCCACGGGCTGCAGGTAAGTAAAAAAAACACACACGCAGGCACTCATACATACATACACACACACACACACACACACAGGCAGGCACTCATACATACATACATACACACACACACACACACACAGGCAGGCACTCACGCACTCATACATACACACACACACAGACAGAGACAGGCACGCACGCACTCATACACACACACAGACAGAGACAGGCACGCACACAGACAGGCACACACATACACACACACAGGCAGGCACGCACGCACTCAGACACACACACAGAGAGGCACTCACGCTGCTTTCACTCCACACTCCTCCCCGCTCCCCGAAGCCTCTCCTCCTCCCGCAGCCTCCCCTCCCCATTGGCTCACAGCCACACCACGTGACGCGTCGAAGCTAGGAAACACCATTCTGTGGTGTCTCCTAGCGGCTGACGCGCCACAGCGTGTAGTCAGCTGTGCAGCCAGTGGGGACCGGGACCGGCTCGCGAGGATTCCCCTGCTGGTGGGGAACTCGCTACATTGCCGCCCGCGCCAACGAGCGCAGCGGGTCCCAGGCCTTAGTATGGATCAAATTGGTGTTTCTTACAACCTGCGGAATATTGGTAGATTTAGGCCACTTCAGTTTGGGTAGATTTTTTGAGCAAATAACAGGGAAAAGAGTGAAGAACAAAGGCACAGACTTTGATATGTCACTATTAAATACTTAATTTAACTCCTCTGCATGCCCTCCTACTAACACTCACCAAGTTGCAAGCTACACATGGGGCAATATTGGAGCAGAGTATTTTGTTACATTGATTTGATTCCCCAGTTTTACTCCCAAATTGCCTTGCAACATAGATCCCTATGTACAGTATGTTTGTATGTATGTATGCATACTGACATTCTTAACAAAGAGAAAAATAATTTCCTTCATTGGGTGTGTGTTCCAGCTTCTACATTTGTATTTATTTATTTATTCAAATGTTCTACCAGGACGTAATATATTGAGAGTTACCTCTCGTTTTCTTTTTAACTCAATTTTTTTATTGGGTACAATCATGTCAAACAGTACATACAAGGGTGTCATGATCCCATGACAGTGGTGCTTTCAACAATCTGACAGGGACCCAATAACTTTTTCCATTTTCTTGGGAGTGGTGATTGGATGGGAGGGGGAGGGGAGGAGGGGGAGGGGGGAAGACACACATGGGAGGGGGGGGAAGGGGGGGGAACCTAGGAGAGAGAGGGGGGGGGGGTGGGTGGCGCGCTCCTACCTCCGCGACTGCCTATGGGTATATTTATTTTGTTAGCCACGGGTCCCAGGTGTTTAGAAATTGGGGTATTTTCTTTTGGAGCAGGGCGGTCAGTTTCTCCATTGACATAACTTCGTTAATTCTGCTAGTGACAGTGGTTCTAGAGGGGGCTTTAGTCTGCTTCCAAGCGGCAGCGATGGAACACCTGGCTGCCGTCAGTATGGCCGTTATAAGTCTGGACATCGGTGGATGGAGATCATCAACAGGTTTGTTCAGCACCAGGGTCACCGGGTCTAAGGGTAGGGTTAGTCCCGTGACCTCTCGTATGAGCCTCTGGATCATGGCCCAAAATTTCTGAATCTCCGGACATGACCACCAAATGTGGGCCATGTCCCCCTTTTGACCACATCCCCTCCAGCACAGATCAACTGCGCCTGGGTAGATCTGGCTCAGCCTAGCGGGGGTCAGGTACCATTGGAATAGAATTTTGTATATATTTTCTTTTGTTGTTGTGCAAATTGAGGTTTTAGAGGCTTGCTCCCAGATCTCCTCCCAGTCCTCCGGATCTATTGAGAGGCCCAATTCCTCGGACCATCGTTGCATATATCTATGGTTGGGTGGGCCAGACTGGGGTACTAATCCTTTATATATTTGAGAGATCAGGCCTTTTTGATAGGTTGTTTTGGCGCAGAGGGTTTCAAATCTGGTTAATTTAGGAAATTTGGAAGTTGGTGAGAGGGATAGGAGAAAGTGTCTCACTTGCAGATTTTTAAATAGGTGGAGGCCCTGTATCTCGTATTTATCCCTAATCACCTGATAAGTAGCGATCTCATCTTTCCGCAGCAGATCGGCCACCATCCTAATGTTGTGACCCTGAAATTGGTCAAATTGACTTGGAGAACACCCTGGAGGGAATTTGGGGTTTCCAAAGATGGGGGTGAGCTGTGAGGGGGATGCTACCAGACCGTACTTCCCTCTACATTTAAGCCATACCTCCCACGTGCATCTCATTGCTCCCAGGGCAAACCTTGGTGGTTTATCCCCTCTGCTGCCAGTGGGCCACATTGCCATTTGGAAGGAGAGGGGGTAGGCGTAGTGAGACTCTATCTCTAACCAAGAAGCTAGGGCCGGGTCGCAATTCCAAACTACAGCCTGCTTCAGCTGTGCTGCGATGTAGTATTTTGCAATGTCGGGGACCCCCACACCTCCTCTTTCTCTAGACGAGAGCATCACTGACCGAGGGACTCTGGGCTTTTTGTCATTCCAAATAAATTGGAGAATTAGAGACTGCATGTTTTTAAGCGCTGTTTGTGGGACCGGGATTGGAAGGGTTTGGAAGTTATATAACAGTCTTGGGAGAACGTTCATTTTTACTGCCGTGATTCTCCCAAACCACGATATTTGGTGTTTTTTCCAGATCTCTAGGTCTTTTTTGATCTGGTTAAATAGAGGTGGGTAGTTATATTGGTATAGGGAGCTGTAGGAATTGGAGATTTTAACACCTAAGTATTTAATGTGGGTGGAGCTCCATCGATATTTATAGTTGGCTTGTATAAGGGTCCAGTCCTGGGGGGGGAGGGATAAATTTAGGGCCTCAGACTTGTCCATGTTTACTTTGTAGTCAGATACTTGGCCAAATTGAGTTAGGTGTCGTTGAAGGTTGGGGAGGGAGGTATGGGGGTTCGCGAGGGTCAAAATCACATCGTCTGCAAACAGCGAAATTTTGTGTTCTCTATCTCCAATTTGGATACCTTTTATGTTGGGTTCGTCCCTGATCTTGGCTGCTAGGGGCTCTATAGTTAAGGCGAATAATAGAGGGGAGAGTGGGCAGCCCTGTCTAGTCCCATTTCTGATCTTTATTGGGTCCGAGAACCCACCTGCCAATTTGACATATGCTGTTGGGTTATGGTAAAGAGCTCTCACTCCTTCCAGGAAAGGTCCTGAGAATCCAAACCTCAGCATGGTCTGGTCTAGGAAGGACCACTTGATCCTGTCGAACGCTTTTTCAGCGTCGAGGCTTAGAATCATTGCTCTGGTCCCAGTGAGATGCACGTGGTCTATTATATCCACTATTTTACGTGTGTTGTCGGAGGCCTGTCTTCCGGACACAAAACCTACTTGATCTACATGTATGAGTCTAGGGAGAATTGGGTTTAGCCTGTTTGCCAGGATCTTACTGTAGATTTTGAGATCGGTATTCAGCAGGGATATAGGCCTATAATTCCCGCAGAGGAGAGGGTCTCTTCCCTCTTTGTGAATAATCGCTAAGTTTGCCGCTGTGATAGTAGAGGGTATCGGCTCTCCTTGTAGGAACGAGTTGTACATTTGGAGGAGGTAGGGGGATAGGATAGGTAAAAACAGTTTATAATAGCTATTAGAAAAGCCATCTGGGCCCGGGGTTTTTGCTATCTTGAGGGATTGTATGGCTAGGGACAGTTCCTCTTGATTTATTGCTTTGTTTAAGCTCTCAGTCTCTTCTGGGGTGAGTGTGGGAAGGCTACACTGCTCTAGGTATTGGGTTATTTTAGTGATATTAACTGGGTCCTGGTCTGGGGGATGGAGATTATACAGGTCTGAATAAAATTTCGCGAACTCTCGTGTTATCTCCTTCTCTAGATATGTGACCTGTCCTTTATCTGTCTGAATTTTTGCGATCTGGGCTTTTGCTCTGGCACCCCTTAACTTCGAGGCCAGGAGCTTGTCGGCTTTGTTGCCTTTGTCAAAGTATTTTTGTTTAGACCATCTGAGGGCTTTTTCAACTTCCTCTAGCTGTGTATTTTTGAGGGCAGCTCTGGCTAGTGTTAGTTGCTTTAGTGTCGTCTTGGAGGTTGAGATTTTATGTTGGGCTTCTAACTGGGAGATTTTTTCTGTAAGCTCTTTTTGGAGTTTGAGTTTTTTTTTTTTTTTGTATGAGGCTATAGAAATTAAGTCTCCCCTGATAGTGGCTTTATGCGCCTCCCATAACATAGCTGGGGTTGAAGCAGTGCCTTTGTTATACTTAAAGAAAGATACCAACTTTTGGCGAATTGAGGTCTCGGTGTCGGGGCAATTAAGAAGGGAGTCATTGAGCTTCCATTTATATTGGGCATGTTTGACAAATGGAAGGGATAATAAAAGATCAATGGGTGCGTGGTCGGACCATGTGATCGGCCCGATGTTGGACTGGGAGGAGGCCTGGAAGACGTTGCTGGTGCCCAGAAAATAATCGATCCTCGAGTAGGACTGATGAGGGGTGGAGAAGAAAGTGTAGTCCCTCTGGCCCTGGTGCTGAGCCCTCCATATATCGATCAGTGAGTAACTTTCCATAATATCCCGGAATTGCTTAGCCTTTTTCTGGGCCTGAGTGCTGGTCTGGGAGAGTGTGTGGTCTGGGCTTGTTTGGCCAGGGCCGGATTTATCATTTTTGTATGAGGCCACCATATTAAAGTCTCCTCCAATGATCAGAGAGGATAGAGATTGTTGGTCTAGGGTTTCTAGTAGGCTGTTCAGGAATTGAATTTGATTGGAATTAGGGGCGTATACATTGACAATTGTGATCGGGGACCCTGCCAAGGTGCCCTGGAGTATGAGCGAGCGTCCTTCGGGGTCTTGGTGAGATTTTGTCAGAACAAATGGGACCCCAGCCCTGAAGAGGATAGCTACTCCTCTTTTTTTGCTAGGAGAGGAGGCGTAGTATGCCTGGGGGAATACATTTTTAAATGTGTTGGGGGGCGTCTGGGTGTTAAAATGAGTTTCCTGTATTAGGACTATATCGCCTCGGGATCTTTTGAGATCTGTGAGGACTAGTTTCCTTTTTTTTACAGAGTTAAGGCCTTTGGCGTTGATTGAAATTAGTTTAATGGAGGCCATTGTTTTTCTTATGGTGTTTTCAGGGCACTGGGCCCTGTGACTCCTATTTTTCCCATGTCAGGAGTTCGGAACCGGGGGGCGACGGATAGACCTGAACCCTCGGTAGAGGGGGTCGCGGAGGGAGGGTTTGCGCTGGGGATAGGGGTAGTAGGGGAGGGACACATATAAGGGGGGGGGAAACTGGGTGGGCCTTGAGTAGGCCTATAAGAAGTAACCTTTGACACTTTCGTGAAAAAGGAGGTGGGGCGGGGTGCCCCTGGGGGGACTTCCGGAGACATGGGCCTGTCTCGGAGCACTGTGTTAGTCCCTAGACCCTCCATTCTGTAAATGGGGGGGACCACTAGTTGGGGGGGTGGGCATGGGTAGTTTCTTTGTTTCTAGTGGTAATCAGGGGCGTACCCTTATCTAGATTGGTCCTGGTATACTAAGTACCTGAGATGACTCTTTGACCTGCTTACTCTGAGGCTCTGTATGTGTTTACCTGGGTTAAGCTTATGTAATCACTTAGTTCGCTAAATAGCTTATTATAGGGAGGGGGGAGGGGGGGGGAGCAGGAGGGGTACTAGGGCAGAGGATGGGGGGGGGGTTGGGAGGGGGAGGGGAATCCGCAGGGGATGCATATTCACATAACATTTTCAACAGTATCGTACATTTGTATACCATCCTACTAATATTGAGAGAGAGAGGGGGACCTCTTAATATACTGGCTCCCCTCTAGTTCTGCATTTTGTCGTCTCGTCGCTGACTTCTTGTTTCATATATGGGGGGGAAAAGTGGGGGGTGGGGAGGTGCAGAGGAGGGGGTGGGGAGGTGCAGAGGAGGGGGGGGGAAAGGGGTGGGACGCCTGTTGAGTTCGTATACGTGGGGGGGGTGGGGGGAGGGGGGGTATAGGAGGGGGGGGGGTGGGAAGAAGGAGGGGGAAAGGAGGGGAGGGGGGAGGGGGGTGATAGTAGAAAAAAGAGGGGGGAGTATTTATTATGTGAGAGTTTAGGCGACATTATATCTGTGAGGTTCTTTTGACTGAAAGTCTCAATCTGAAATCTAATGGGAGAGCGCCCTCACATGGTCAAGTCTGGTATATATTGTTCCTTTCAGTTTTACTGTACCCGGCAGACTCCTAGGCTGGTGCTGGGTGCTGTTCATTCTCCTGTGTTCTTTCACCGGCTGGACTTCAGTTTTCGCCCTCCAGGTAGGTAGGGGGGGGACCGGAGTTTCTTCAGCGTCTGTGTGGTCTCAGAGGGGGAGATGGGGGGGGGGGGGTTAGGGCGAGTGCGGGGGGAGAGAAGAAGGGAAGGGGGTGGGGGAGGTGAGGGTAAGGGGGGCAGAAATCTTTGGGGTACTCGATTCTGGTAGGGGATGGAGATTGTCTAGGGCGGTGGAGGGGGGGGGAGGGAGTGTGGGTGGGGGAAATGGGGCGTTCAATTGTTCTCTATGTGTTGTGCATGTAGCTGGGTCTGTGGCGTTGAGGGGGGTGGTGGGGGGGGGAGGTTTAGGCAGGGGGGGTGCACTGAGTAGTCGGCTGGAGCGGGATTGGGAGAACAGTGGGGGGAGCATTACGGAGTGTGGGTTGGAGGGGAGGGGGGGTCTGGGGAGTGCTCTTTGGGGGTCTGGGACTCCCCAGGGCTAGCACTGTGGAGCTGCGTTTAGTAATTTATTTATTTCTTTTGCCGTACTTTACCCTTCTTCCGCTGTGTCCCTAAGAGGGCTCCGTCCTTCCCCTCTGCGTGTCCTGCTCCCCGAGTCTCCTGTTAAGGTAAGTAGGGGACATGGGGGGGGGGGATGCCTGCTTTTGGACTCGTTGCAGAGGGGGAGGGAGGGAGGGCCGGGGGGCGGGGCTAGGGTAAGCTTATGGGAAGCTCAAGGGTGAGGTTTTGAATCGGGGTAGTGTTCTGCTGGGGGGGAGAGGGGGGGGAGAGAGAGGGGGGGGACGCGAGGGGAGGTGGGACAGGGGTGGGGCTGGGGGGTGGGGGAGAGGGGCTAAAGTGCATGCGTGTAGCCTGGAGCTGTTTGGGGGGGTGTGGGGGGGGGGAAGGTGGGGGAGGTTGTTGGGGTGGGGGGGGGGGGCGTGATTCTTTCTGCAGGTATCGTGGAGTTATGTAGGTAGAAGCCTCAGGGGAACAGGTAAAGGGGGCAGTGATACTGTCCCAAGCTTTCTGGTGATGTCATCTCAGCTGGGCTGGGTGTCAGCACGGCTTGTCTTGTGCTGTTGTCTTTTCCTCTTTAGGATCCTGATGGGGTCTTGGACGTCTTCTGCTGGGCTAGGCGTTCTGAGGACCTGGAACCGCGTTGATGTGGGGGTAGATTGGCTTCCTCGTCGTCCTCGTCTCGGCCTCGTCTCTGGATGGGTGGTAAGTCCAGGAGTCGCAGGAAACCCGGTGCGTCATCGATGTGGGTGATAGAATGGAGCTTACCCTTAGCAAGAACGCTTAGTTTAAAGGGGAAGCCCCATCTATAGCGCACATTGTGGTTTTGCAGGTGCTGGGTCAGCGGCTTAAGTTCTTGTCGACGGAGGATAGTTATTCTGGATAAGTCGTTGTATATTTGAAGCTGCTCGCCTTGGAACGGAATTTGGTTCATTCCTCTGCTTTTGTTTATTATTTTCTCCTTGGTGGTGTATGAGTGGAAGCGAGCGATGACGTCTCTGCGTCTCTTTGGGTCTTCTCGTCTTGGACCGAGGGCTCTGTGGGCTCGGTCTAGCTCCATATCTTCCTTTTTTAGGTCTGGTACCAGGTGCTGGAAGAGATCCTGAAGCTAAGATGTGAGTGCTTCTGCGGGAACCGACTCAGGGATGTTCCGGAACCTTAAGTTCTGACGTCGGTCCCGGTTCTCTTGGTCCTCTAATCCATCCTTTAGGCGGTTTATCTCCTGGTTAAGTCGGTTAATCTCGTCCTCGGCCGAGGACTGAACCGCTTCTATTTCCTCCACCCTGCTCTCCAGGGAATCTGTTCTTTGGGAGATTTCGGTGATATCCTTTTTCATTTTATTTATAGCACTATTAAAGTCTTGGCTGACATCTTTTCTGAGTTTGGAGAACATTTGGGTCATATAGTCCTCCAAAAAATCTTTAGTGATCAGGTGGCTAGCTGTGATGTTCTCCGGGATCTGCTGCTCGCGGGCGGGAGTGCTTGCCACGCTGGGGTCGGCGCCATCTTGGCTCAGCTCCTCCTGGTCTCCCGGGCGCTTCGACGGCGTGAAATAAGCTGAGACACTCTGCATGGGTCCCTTTTTTTGGTGCTTAGCCATCCTTGAGCTTAGCTCTTAGTGCCCTCTCGTTTTGGTTATTTTTGTGGTGGTTTTTATGCTCGTTCTAGCACCTTTTCATGGAGGGGGATAGGGAGCTCCGAATCAGGCTGGCATGTGGTGTGACGTCACCACCGGAAGTCATTCGTTACCTCTCGTTTTCAAGTACAGTATGTCCTTGGCATATAGTTATGATGACAAATAATACATGGTTACAAATACATAGTTATATTAAGTGAACAGTGTTATACATTGTATACAAGACATTGCATGTACAGTTAAAGATAATCACAACCACAGAGGCATTTCTGTTGTCTATCATGGGCCACGATCAATACTGTTGCAGCCCCTTTCAATCTCCTACATCCACAAATTTTTTCGGGGATGTTTTCCGAAGATCACGCACTTTGGCGAGTGGTGAGACAGCGCTAATAGCGCTAATACAATGAAACGCCCGCGGCGCCTAAAAATACCGGGACATGCCGCATCTGCCCGCGGTTTTAAAAAACGCGCCGAAACGGCCGCACGAAGCTGAAGGTGGCCGCCACTGTATGTAGCCATTTGTAACCCATTAAGATATTCAGTCATCATGAGTAAACAGGTTTCTTGGCTTATGGCCACAGGCTACTGGTCTAGTGGAAAGGTCTATTCCATCATTCACACTGCCATCAACTTCAGATTCAACGTCTGTGACTGCAATATCATTGATTACGTTTTCTGTGACATTCCATCCCTTCTGAAACTCTCTTGCTCTGATACTAAGGTCAACTATATGCTGCTCTTTGGGTCCGCAGGGTTGGTGGTGTTGATGTGTTTTTCATTAACACTTACCTCATATATATTCATCATCAAGACCACCCTGAGTATCCCCTCAGTCACCGGGCGCAGTAAGACATTTTCCACTTGTGTCTCATCTAATGACACTGAGCATGTTTTCTTGCACTAGTTGTGGTGCATATTTCATGTCACCATCATCCTCATTTCTGCAGCAGATGATCATTGAGGTGGTCTACACTATCTTGGTTCCGATGCGGAATCCCATCATATACAGCCTGAGAAATGAAGAGCTGAAAGATGCCATAAGGAAGGAGATCACTACGAGACTGGGATTCCAGAGCAATTCACACACTCAACCTCAGACAACTGGAGCAGAGAGAGTCACTTTGGAGCTTGTATGAATTTTATATAGATGCATACAATAGATGTGTCACATATGGAGGAAACCTGGGAAAATTTGCCTGCCATGCAGTTACAAAGGTTTCACTCGATTTTTCAAAGAACAAAACCTCTATTTTTCTTCCATTTTTTTATTTGGCAAATCTGGTGCTTTTGTGTGCTTATTTGGTGTTAGGATATTTTGTTTCCAATACCCATCACAATTTGCATTTTATATTGGATATACAGTACAGTATTGTATTGCTGTTGATATACTTAAATCCCAGTGTCAGCTCCCCAAGTTACTTTATGCCCCTGTGCCCCAGGTACCAAAATTGGGTTGACAGCCCTAAAGAGGAGGGACTGATCGTGCCTGCAATATTTTATGTACAAAGCTGCATATGCAGTCAATGCTACATAAGAAAAATATATTATTCTTATATTAGCAACGTCTCCACCCTGTATATGTGTGCTGCTCAATGACATCTGAACATCAGTTCCAATAGTCTGCCCATT
The DNA here is from genome assembly GCF_040206685.1 of Ascaphus truei. Taxonomy (NCBI): domain Eukaryota; kingdom Metazoa; phylum Chordata; class Amphibia; order Anura; family Ascaphidae; genus Ascaphus; species Ascaphus truei. The sequence continues at coordinate 23,674,788 of NC_134495.1, forward strand.
TCTTGTCCAGGCACTTATATGCGTTAGTGATGTCATGATGGTGTATATCAGGGGTGCACAAACTGGGGGCGCGAGATTCTCTGCGGGGTTTGCAGAAGCCCCGCACGCTTCCAGACGGCATTTACATTAAATGCCGGGGGAGAGGCGAAGGCCTCTGTAAACTTCACTTACCTTCGCTCTGATGGCTTCTGGAGGCAACGCGGCGTCATTTGACACGGCAACGTGACGTAGTGACGTCAGAACGCCGGAGCCAAGGTAAGGAGGGGGGTAGAGCCGGATTCTCCCCACTAAAATAAATAGTTTGAACTGGTGCTATACATTTTTACCACATTTATAAAAGCAAAATCCCAATTGTTCTCCATTGGGTTCCTTTACTTTGATAAATAAAGTGCAGTGTTGTGAGCGAGACTTTCAATTTAGTATTGTCTATATATATATATATATTTCTATCTATCTATCTATCGCTCTCTCTCTCTCTATATATATATATGTCTCTCTGTCTGTCTCTCTGTCTGTCTCTCTGTCTGTCTCTCTGTCTGTCTCTCTGTCTGTCTCTCTGTCTGTCTCTCTCTCTATCCCATCAAATGTCCCATCAAATAAATTAGGGAGACTTTGCCTGTGCTGAAAAAGGAGCACGCCTGAAGTACCCTGCTGGGAGATATAGTAATGGGTATGCAAAGTACTGTATATTTAAAGGAGTCCAATCCCACACTTTCTGAAAGGATTTCCATACCAACGATATAGAGTTGATAAGCTAAGGGCCAGGTCCTTGCTGGCTACTGCAGTGCCCGCTGTGGCGGACGCTGCAGGGACAGGAGCCGCCCCTCAATGGGGCCGGGCCCGCTGCAAGGGGGGGCCACCGCGCTGCGCTGACAAACTCCTGCTTTCAAGAAAATTGAGAGCAGGAATCGCGACGAAGCGCTAGGCCACGCCCCCCGGAGCCAATGAGAGTGAATCTGCTGCGTGATGTCACGGCTGCGCCCCCGTCACTCACCCGTCACGCCCACCCACCCCACTGTCTTTCCCCCTGCAGCTCTCTGCAGAAAAGGGGACTCGACTGCACGCGCCACCTGCCTTGCAGACGCGCGTGCAGCGGAGCCGTAGCCTACGGCATCACTGTCACATCTCCTCCTCCTTACCTCTCACTCCCTCCGTCTATCCCCTTTATTGTAGAGTGAATCCTGCTCAATTGTACTCCAAGCAGATAGCAAAAAAACATGATAAATACAGTAAGCAGAAATATCCAAGAATTAACCTTTTCATTATAATTAAACATATATCGTATAATAAGTGAATACGCGAATGTGAATGAGTTAGGCTTTGGGTCTGTACAAGATGTTGCAACTTGCATAAAATAAAGAATCTTTGAGCCTACTCCGAGATGGCAAACCAAAACCTCACCAAGGCAATTTGTCATCGGCAATGTTTCAAGACCACCCCCTCTTTCACAAAGCTCAATGCAACGTTCTCCACTTGCAGCTATGATCGCATGACTCTCGGCTTGGTTTATTGCACCGGTGGTTGCCCATATTTATTACCACCATCCCCCTCTTTCCTGCAGCAGAAGATAATTGGGGTGTTCTATACTATCTTGGTTCCGATGCTGAATCTTATCATATACATCCTCAGAAACGGCATATAGGAGGGCTTCTTATCACACACATGAAAATGGAAGCAGAATGAGTAGCCTGTTTAGTATCACTGTTATAATTGTGTCACAATGGGAACTAGTTATAAAGGCTCCCTTCTGCAATAGATATATTTTTCTTGGGGTTTTTTTTGACTGGGATAGTTTAATAAATGTTTCCCCAAGAGATATAGACCCACATTTACTAAGCAGTCTTCTGCGGTTGACTTCAATGGGCTGTTTGGTGTCTACCAACACTAGAAGGTTTCTTATGCCAAAAGACTGCTTAGTACTATGGGTCATAACCACTTCTTCAGTTTTACAGATCTCCTATCATGGCACATCATCAATCAACCTTTGTTTTACTTTGAAAGCACCAGTAGCGATTGTGATATATTTGGGATGTTTTTTCTTATCCACCATTTACTATGAAATAATAATACTGCATTGGTTGGCTGTTGATACAAATAAAATGGCTTTGACTTTGTAACTGCGGCGTGACTTTGAAAAATCAGTTGCTACAGGTTGCTCATTTCCGTTGTAGTTAAATGTATATACTAGTGTGGTGAAAATGTGCAAAATAATGCACTTGGGTCACAAAAATCCAAAGGCAGAATACAGGGTTAATGGCACTAAAATGTCAGCTACAACGGGAGGAAAGGGCCTGGGAGACATCATTTCAGCAGATGCAAAAGTAGACGAGCAATGTTAGAAAGCAATGGGGGAAAGCTATCAGGATGTTGGGTTGTATTGGCAGCAGAAAGAGAGAGGGGGGGTGATGCCACTTTATAGATCAGGGTCTCCAAACTACAGACCGGAGGCCACATCAGGCCCCCCACAAGATTGTATCCGGCCTGCAGCAACTTGAAATATATATATATATTTTTGCTCATTATATATCATTTTCCAGTGTAAGCACGGCACCCTTTCTTTGTAATTGTCACATTTCTCTTTTGTTCTGAATAATATCATGCTGATTACCCCAAAAAGATCCAAATAAAACATATTCATTCATTTATAAAATATATAAATATATACAAATAATAAAAAGATTTTTTTTTCTTTGGCCCACAAAAATGTGTAGAATATACGATGTGTCCCTCGTACTGAAAAGTTTGGAGACCACTGTTATAGATCATTGGCGAGGCCTCACCTAGTGTACGGTGTTCAGTTCTGGAGACCAGATCTCCAGAAGGCCGTAAATAAATTGGAGGTGGTGCATAGAAGGGCTACTGAAATGGTGTGTGATGTACAGCATGAGACGTATCAGGAAAGCCTACAGGACCTTAACATGTCCATCTTAGAGGAGAAAAGGAAGAGGGAGGATGTGATCAGAACATAAAGGGCTTCCGCAAAGTACGAGAGGAAAGCATACAGCAATTCAGAGAAAGGGAAGTGCTAGAACAAGCGGTCACTCTCTGACGCTGGAGGGGGGCCGGCCAAGGGGAGATGTGAGCACGTCATTTGTCACGGAAAGAGTGGTGGATTTGTGCACTAGCCTCCCAGCGGAGGTGGTAGGGGCTTATACAGTAAGGGAATTTAAACAAGCTTGGGACAGACATAAGGTTAAATCCTAAATACGAGAGAAAAACAAGAATCAAATAGGGTCTTAGGTTTTACAGCCGATGGGAAAACGCGAAGACTAAGTGGGCCAAGTGGTTCTGATCTGCCGTCAAATTCTATGTTTCGATGTCAGCATGACCTTAAAAAAGGTTTGCGTTTTGAACAGAATAAAATCCACGCAGGAGAGATGAATAGTAAGTAATTGTTTATGTAGTAGAGCTGGTGTAACCTTCCTGATGCGGAACCTTGCTCTGGTGATTCAAACATTTCTCATGTTCCACACTACATTAAAGGTTAGTAATTATACAAAATGGACAATCAATGCATTACTTTGCCACTCTCTGTAACAATACATCCAATGCCGTCTGTTTCTTGCACCAGCCCAGGTTTGCAGATAAAACATTCCCTTTGTTTCTGTCATTCAGTTCCCTACAGTTTTAGACTAATGCCATTGCTGACAGTCTTCCCCAAGGACCCATGTTAGTCTTTCTATAAATCAGGCTGCACAGGAAGAGCCACCATTAGATGCGAAACTTTAGCTGATGCTCAACACTCCTTAGATTATGCACGTCGTGGCTCTTGGTTATATTCTGCAATAATAGGTCATTATCTGCTAGCTTGGATGGAGATTAAGACCACCCAAAAGATCTAAAAGACAAGTGCCTACAACACATGTAAACTTGGATTCAATCTCTACAAGCATGGGAAAGCAAAATGCATACAGTACAACATGCTGTGCATGCAGTATGAAGTAAGCAACACCTACAGATGAACACAGAAGGTAAGCTGACCATGACTCATTGTAAAGGAGATGGTAGATGCACTCACAATTACCATGAAGAGCTGCCACGGGTGCTCAGAAAGCTCCAGCGAGTTGGGGTATAACAAATCCTGGGAAGAAAGAAGACGGCACTTCAGTGGTCTTGGCAAAACATTTTTAGCAGTGCAAAAGTACAAGGATCAGCGATTTTGTCCCAGTGTGGACCTTTGTCAAGTACAGTATCTTGTCAAAGGTCTACACTAGGACGGAAATGTTGATCCTTGTACTTTAGCATTACTAAAACATTTTTGGGTAAAACCAATGAAGTGCTGTCTTCTTTCTTCTCATGGCTAATTATAGCCTTCTCATTTATAAATGTACAATTTAAGATCATTATCTGTAATACTACATTGTGGGTTAATTTAGCCGTTTTTTTGTGTGATAAAGGATTGATGGGGAACTAAAATCCTAAGTAATGTAGGGATGGAACCTTTAATATTATTTTGAACCATCAGTGAAGACAAAATGACATTAGAAAAAGTTGGAAAATAATTATATAGATATGTGGTGAGTTGGTGCATCACAAATGAAGCTCATAAAATAATTATATACAGTAAATGCTTCAATCCGGAAGCAATAATATTTATCCTACTGTCTACAGAATGTAATAAGACAGTTAGTTGGACTTTACATGATATAAATGTTTGGGTGTTAATTATACACAGCATCACTGAGTAAATGACTCCCTCTTTATGTTGTACTGGGTTTTAAATATTGTGACTTTAATCTTCTACTATATATCCCTATGCTTTTGTATTAAACGGAGGTATGTACAATATATGACTGTGACTCTTTTTCCCTTACAGGGTCCAAAGTGCATTGCTTTCTGTATCTGGTGGGAGCAGCATCCTATGTCAATAAAGAATACAATCTACCCTAGTAGCACTGAGACATAAAGAATAAAATGGACATGTGTCCCAACACGCTTACTATGTTTGAAGAATGGTGTCTGCTGAAGTACAGTAGGCCACATGAAAAGTTAAAAGTAGATATATCTGTCTAAAAGAAAGTGGGAGAGATTGAAAATGGTCCCTTATATATTCATTTTTGGACTGTATTGTATTTATATTCTGTTGCCATATGTTATAGAATAAATTTTGTGAAACGTGCAGGTTTTGAGAAATGTATTCTGCATCTGTAATGTGTTTTGTTATTTATTATCTATATCTATTTACCTATATTTAATATTTTTAGGAGCCTCACTGTATGTGTGTCCTTCAATAAATTCCTTTACTGGGGGATATGTTCGCTGGGTTAATCATTGGCTGACATAGTATTTGTTTGTCTTGCAAAACATGGGAAACCAAACCTCACCAATGGAATTTCTTCTTAGCGACATCTCTGAAGTACCTGTGCTTCAGATGCCATTATCTTTCCTTTTTCTCAACATCTATCTCATTGCACTGGTGGGAAATTGGGCAATAATCATTATCATATATCGGCATCCTCTTCTCCACACCCCCATGTACTTCTTTATTGGAAACCTGGGATTCTTGGACATCTTCTACATCTCAACCACAGTGCCTAAAATGTTGACCAACTCTCTAACACAGAGGAAAAGCATCTCATTTGTAGGGTGTGTTGCTCAGCTGTATTTTTATCTTGCGATGGCAGCCACTGAGTCAACACTCTTAGCCACCATGGCTTATGACCGATATGTGGCCATTTGTAACCCGTTACGATATTTTGTGATAATGAACGGGACATTTTGTTTGCAATTGGTCACAAGCTCCTGGCTTATTGGGATTGTCTATTCTTTTATCCACACTGCTAACACCTTTAGGTTAAACTTCTGCAGCTCCAATATCATCGACCATTTCTTCTGTGACATTCCACCCCTCCTGATGATCTCCTGCACTGATACCAGCATTAACGAGATTGTGGTCTATGGGGTTGGAGGGTTGTTGGTGTTAGTTTGTTTCCCATTAATAATTTTCTCCTACGTCTGCATCATCAAAACCATCCTGAGGATCCCATCAGCCACAGGCCGCAATAAAACATTCTCCACCTGTGTTTCCCACCTCCTGGCGGTCAGCTTGTTTTATGTTACTGGAAGCTTTGCATACTTCCGGCCTGCATCCTCCAACCCCTCGCATCAGCACAAGATCAACGCAGTGTTCTACACTATCTTACCTCCAATGATGAATCCTATAATATACAGCCTGAGAAACAAGGAACTGAAGAAGGCCGTAAAAAAGATGGTTAGCGAATGGTAACTTTGTGTTACTTGCTTTTGGACTGACCTGTCTAAAATCATTCTCTGCAAACAGAGCAGTAATACATTGCAACTGAGCTCTTTCAACATGGCGCTGCTATGTTATGCAATGGACCTGCATTATAAATATGTCCAATATAAATATTGCATGAACGCAGATTCAATTACTAGAACAAGTAAAATGACTGTATTACTATACTATATTTTAGCAGGGATGACAGGATTATGTACATGTATGTGGTATGTTACATTGCAGTAAATATTATTACACATTTCTGTATAAAGCTTCTACTTATGCAATGTAGATATTGAGACCCAAAACATATTATTATGTAGTGTCAGGTGTATCATTTTAGCTCCTCAAACCACTGCCTGCCTTTATATTGATCCGTCAAACATTTGCCCATGCTCTTTGTTCCTTTAAAACTTTACCGCCCATGTTTGCTAAGTGGTGCTATTTCACACTGCACCTTATGCTCCATACAAGTGAATGGGCCACTAGGTGTCTTCTGGTGCCAGAAGTTGTTTAATAAATATCTTTCCTCTTTTCCTATTGCTTTTGCCCATTTTGTCCTCGCTTTCTAGAGCACCTTTTGCAAAACTGCTTCTTTTATAGCAACTGTCATAAGAATTCAGCACCCTCTGTGTGTCCTGGGAGATACTGCAGACTGATTCCCTTTGCCTGTCTTCACAGCTTCACTAAATAGATTGGGGACTTTTTATTACCCTTTAGAGGGGCCTAGAAATGCTTGATTTAGAGATTCTCCAATGCTATAAACTAGGGGTTACCAACCTTACTTTACTTATACCAGCAAAAAACTCCAAGTCATACTCTAAGAGAATAGGGAGTCGACGAGGTGAGAAAAGATCCCTAACAGCATGCACTCATCAGCCACAAATGAGAAGTCGCCAGAATAGCAAATCAGAAGTCAGGATACAATGCATATACATAGAGCAAGAGTCCCTAAAAAACAGATGTGAAATGGATATCTTAAAAACCAATTGAATAGGTCTGTGGACCAACATAAGATAAAGGGGACACTAACACCAAAACTACAGAGTCTCCTAATGACTCAGTGCTTATTGACAATAAGGGGTCCTTGATAGATAAGACCTCCCTGTAACACTGTGTACATAAAAGTAAATAGAGGTAGGTAACATAAACCCTGAGCCACTATACTTATGTAGCTACTGCACAATGAAAAGGCTGCAGTACTGAACACTACAATATATCAGCGGGAAGGGGGAAAAGGAAGCCACAGTTGACCTGTCCTGTTATCCTCAGTGGAAAGAAAAATGAGCATTAAAAGAGTGGCAGATAGCCAAATGCGTGATTACCTAATACTGCTAATGCTCACTAACCCAGTAATCTCTATAATCTATACCAGGGGGAAAGGACAGGCAGGTACGTGATTACAGCTGTTATACCCTGAAGTAGAATTAAACTGATTAGAGTAGTGAGTGGTAACTATACTCAACTACAGCTAATTCCTAGAAGATCTGGTGTGTAGTATGCCTAATTCTAGTGGAGATAGGGCTAACATAGATCTCCCAGCTAATAACTACCTGTCCTATTGCCCTGAATGAACAGTAACATGACCACTCCTCAGCCAAGCTGTTGCAACAATGTTGCAATCCCTTGTGGGTTTCTTGGCTTCAGCCAGTTGCCTTGGTAACCCCCCCTGCCTTTAACCAGGATGGATTGCTCCCCCTCCCCTTGCCAGGTGGTATTGTCCCAGTTAATTTCCTATCAGCCCAGATCAGCATGCTATGTTTTAGTACCAGCAGCCATCTTGAGAGGACGTCTCTCCTATCCTGGTAAAGTTACTGAATTTTACCTTTCCCTGTATCCTGCATTTAGCCCACTTCCCCATAGCTCCCCTTCCCCTCTATTGCTCTCATGTCCTAGTGTTCCCTCAGTACTTTGCCCCCCTTTTTATTTGTATGTTGTTGCCGCAAATAAACACTTCAGCAAGTAAGAAGGTTCCCTTGCCTGATATATGGGATTGAGTTAACCTGCCTGTCCCTATTCATCTATCAAGGTGTGCTTGGGCCAGAACATCCATTTTTTTTTCCAAAATTTTTTATTGGGTAGTTACATGGTTACAAACATACATATATTGAATTTACATCCCAATACAGTGTAACATTTTCTTTCTTTTCTGGAAGAGGGGCATGGTAAGGTGCCCAGAAGGTGGGGCTTCCCAGAGAGAGGGAAGCTAAGGCATGTGAAAAAGTGGGGGAGGGGGTGGGAGGGGGCGGGATGCTTTCCCCAAGTGGTCGGCCCCATTTTGCTGAATATGTGAGTTTTCCCATATCATGAGTCCTCAACTGGGTGGAGGGGAGGAAGCGGTGATGTAGTTATCCTATAAACTCAGCCATGGTTCCCATACCTTGTAAAATGGGTTCGTTTTTTGTTTTAGGTAGGCTGTAAGTTTTTCCATCTGCATCACCTCGTTAATTCTTTTTTTAATCATTCCCTTAGTAGGGGGGGTTACTTTCTTCCAAGAGGCCGCAACTTCACATCTCGCCGCAGTGAGAATAAAGGAGATTAATTTCCTTACTAGTCGGCCGATTTCCTCAATCGGTCTCCCAAGCAGGTAGGTCAGTGGATCAATAGGTAGCTCGAGGGTCGTGACCTCTTTTATTTAATTTTGGACCATAGCCCAGTATTTCTTAATTTCTGGACATGACCACCACATGTGTGCCATGTCCCCCTTTTGACCACAGCCTCTCCAACAAAGATCTGATGCCAGAGGGTAGATTTGTCGCAGTCTCACTGGAGTTAGATACCAATTGAAGAGTATCTTATAGATATTCTCCTTTGTGGTAGTACATATGGACGTCGCAGAGGCTGCTTCCCATATTTCTTCCCAGTCTTCCTCCTCAATGGACACGTTCAGGTCAGCGGCCCATTTAAGCATGTAATCATGCTCTACTGGACCTTCCCGTTACTAGCATCGAGTAGATTTCTGATATGAGTCCCTTTTGGTCCGCGTCGGGTTTACATAGTCTCTCAAATTTAGTAAGTGAGGGAAGCTCCGGGTTTGGGGATATTTTTTGGATAAAGTGTCTGATTTGGAGGTATTTAAACACGTCCAAATCCGGTATCTTATACTTAGTTCGCAGGTTCTGAAAACTCAGGAGCTTTCCTACTGTAGGGATAATACGTCAGCCACTGTCTTAATCCCTTTCACCTTTAGTTGCTCAAATAGCCTTGATCTACATCCAGGGGGGAATGTGGGGTTGTCAAATATTGGCGTAAGCTGCGTGCCAGGGGAAGAAAGCTTATATTTGAGCTTGGTTTTTAGCCAGATCCCCCAGGTATGTTTTGTCGTTCCTAATTTGAATTTTTGTGGGGGCATATCTCCTCTACTCATGCTCCAAAGGCATGCCGGCAGAGAAGGCACTTCGGCATAATGTGTCTCTATTTTGAGCCAGCACCGTTGGGTTGGGTCCGAATTACAAAGTGCGGCTTGTTTTAGCTGGGCTGCCTGGTAATACTTGTGAATGTCCGGGACTCCCATGCCCCCTCTCCCTCGTGGTGACAATAGCACTGATCTCGCTACTCTGGGTCTTTTTCCTTGCCAAATGGAACATCCATTTTTATAAATATTAATAATGATTTATCTAGTGAAGAACCATCCAAAAGATAAATAGATAATATCAGATAAATTAAACTGGAAAGGATAGAAAAGGATTTAACTTAAGTATCCATTTTGTTCCAACCCTAAGGCCCAGGTTCACTATCCTCCATTAGCCATTTAATTGCTGTTAATCTAATTAACCTTTAAGTTAATACTGTAGTAATGCAGTATTCACTAAAGTTAAGTAAATAATGTAACGTGAAAACCTCCATGTTTGCGTCTGTGCTTTTACAGTACATTGTGTGCATGTGATGGGGATGAGGGCAAACAGGGAGGCGATTTCCATGGTGTGTGTTCAATTCTCTATTTCTGCTTCATTCAGTTCCCTATGGAGTTTAATATTTACAGCCTGTCCCTTGGGCCCCAAAAGTGCATCAATATAATGCTGGATACACAGACAGAGACCCAGCCTGTGCTCACTTGACATAACCAGATCCACACTTATTTAGCATGTATCTATGAAGCATTGAGAGAAAAAAGGGAGAAGGAGCGGCTCAGTGAGTAAAGACACTGACTCACACTGAGTTTGGAGCAGGGGAACCTGGTTCAATTCTTGGTGTCAACTCCTTGTGACCTTGGGCAAGTCATTTTATCTCCCTGTGCCTCAGGCACCAAAAACATAGATTGTAAGCTTCACGGGCAGGGACTGTGTCTGCAAAATGTCTCTGTAAAGCGCGATGTAAAACTAGCAGCGCTATACAAGAACAAACAATTATAATTATTGAGCTACATGTTGGAATAAGCCATATCATCATCAGCCCTCGTTGACCCACTGCTGGATGAAGCCTCCCCAATGATCTCCCAGGTATTGCAGTTGAAAGTCTCTCTTCTCCTCATTGCTCTAACACATTTTCTGATTTCATCCTGCCATTTTATAGTGTACATACTGTGTATATATAATTTGCTGTGCAGAAATGATGAACCTTTATGCTGCTTCACTTAGCGGGACATTAGTGCAGTGAAGTTAATGGGTGTTTTGTGAATTGAAGGTGAGTGAAACCTAAATCCATTCTTTTTGTAGTCTCAATAATGCATGCAGTTTTACTCCGTACATGAAAACATAAGCACTGGAAACTCCAGCATTATTTGTAGAAATGTTTTACAGGGTAACGTATAACATTAACTGGATTGTATTTAATAAAGGGATAACATAAAACCCATATGGATTAGGTATATGCAAGCTGCCAGAATTAAAAAAAAGTTCATTATATGTATAATAAGGGACATCACCAAAATAAGTTTATATGTAATTGAAAGAAAAGCGTTTTCCTGTTCATGTCACAATTTGCATTTTTGCACAATGAACAATTCACTACACATACAGTCCAAAATATTACAATGTTAAATCAGAGACGTGATGAACGGTATTATCATGGGGTCTTTAGAAAGTGTCCTGTCTTCAAAACTGGAAAAGGACCGGATCAGATTTACCAAGGCAAAAATCCCATAGAAACAGCAAATCTCTAACCGCTTTCTTGCACAAGTATTGCACTCATTTTTTGGCAGGGAGATTGTGATAAATAACGTCCACTAAGCTATAGTCATAATTTGGGTAAGATTTTACAGAATTGCTCCACCACTGTTCAACAAATTGGTTTGATACACTGAGAATGTTACAGATTTTAGAAGATACCCACATTTTCCTAGTAGAACTCTTAAGCATGGTGACAGTGCCTTACAAACACAGAACACAGTTTACCATCTACTGCACATAATCACTAGACTTATAAACCGTGCATATTTATAAGTAGATAAAAGGGCTGTTATACTGTGTGATGATGACTTTGCCATTCCACTAAAAATCATTGCATTTTGCATTCTTGCAAGTTATTCAGCCATCTGCAGTCAAGAGAGGAATAGTCCTGTAACCCACTTCTTACTGCACATCATTTTCCGTGGGGGTATTTTATTACGGTTGATAAAGTATATATTATGTTGTCATGCAGTGAACGATTGAAGGTTGATTAGGCTGATGCCTTTCTAATATTCCTTAATGCAACACAGAGCACGGAAATCAGAAACAATCACCAGGATGTGGATGTGAGGGATTCGGAGAGGAACTGAAAGGGAAAAGAAGGGAAAAGATTACAAAAAAATACACCAAGAAACATAGCATGAAGTTGCTGAATTGCAGACATTTTTGGCTAGACTGTGAGTACAGTAGGCGCATGAAGTTGGTAATTAGCAGCGGCATGTTGAAAAAACAGTTTCTGCAAATACAAATGTGATTACACGCTCAAAGCACCTTACCACACACACAGACACACACACACACACACACACACACACACACACACACACACACACACACACACACACACACACACACACACACACACACACACACACACACACACACACACACACACACACACACGTACAGTTGTTTATTTTGTATTTTTTTTAAACAATTTCTATAGTTTTCTAAGCAATTAAGCCGTAAAGGTGTATGGGAAAGGATTGAGGGGGGCGGCAGTAACATCTGTTTACATACATGACTGTAGTACGTGTGTCTCTTCCATGACACTTCAGTCCTAGTAATAATATAATTGCTATAAAGGTTCCCAATTGAATAACAGTGTTCTGTTACAGCGCTCTCTTTCGAATTCATTTTCTCAAACATATGGACACGGCTAAGAGAGAGAAAAAAAAGAAGGGATTACAGAGGTGAAAAAAAAATGGGATAAACAATTGATACATTAGTCAAAATATCCTTTCAAGTTAAGAAGGAAAAACAGACACTTTGAGATTTAGGCGGGTAAATACCTAAAGCAATCCTTTGTTGTGTGAGAAAAAGCATTAGTGGGGGAGCAGACATCACATGTTATATGGGGTGTTACATTCATCTCCTGACATGGTACCGTAGTTATACAAGGAAGACTAGTGGACTCATCTATTAAGATCCTAACAGACTTCCCCTTTCTCTTCTCAGGTATGCCATATTAAATCCTGTTTTCAACTCACCTCTCCAGTGTGCATATATTCGTCATTTCAACTGCTAACACATAGGTACGAGAACGGTCTGATTACAGATAACATCTGTCTTCTGTGCCTCGTGTTAATTGACCCGTGGCTCTGTAGAATTTTTTTAGTGGTCAGATTACTTCTTAGACCTGTATACTGTAACTACAGTACCTGTAGTTTCTGGAGGCCTTTTGCATGTCTGTAGTGTACAAATAGCATGTGGGGTTTGTTCTGGGTTTTCCTAGTGGATATCTGTAACAAAATCTAATTGGGTGTCTTCTTGTATGGGCAACCAAACCTCACCAATGGAATTTGTCCTCAGTGGCTTTTCTGAAGACCTGAGGGTTCGGGTATTTTCCTTTGTCTTATTCCTCACCATTTATCTCATCGCATTAGTGGGGAACTTAATGATTATCTTTATCATAATTCAGTATTCTCACCTCTGGACTCCCATGTACTTTTTCATTGTAAACCTTAGCATTTTAGACATGTTTTACATCTCAACCACAGTCCCCAAGATGTTGGCCAATTGTCTAACACAAAGGATGATAATCTCCTTTTTGGGCTGTGTGGTTCAACTGTACTTCTTCCTTGCCATGGCAGCCACTGAATCCACTCTTCTAGCTGCCATGTCTTATGACCGATATGTGGCCATTTGTAACCCCTTACGTTATCCTGTTGTCATGAATAGAGGGGTCTGTTTGCAACTGGCCACAGGTTCCTGGCTCATTGGGATTTCCTATTCCATTATTCACACTGCCAACACCTTTAGGTTAAACTTCTGCCGTTCCAATATCATTGACCATTTCTTCTGTGACATGCCACCTCTTCTGAAGATCTCCTGCTCTGATACCAGACTAAACGAAATTATGATTTTTGGAGTAGGAGCGATCTTGATTTTGCCTTGCTTCCCTTTAATCATTATCTCATATATCTACATTATCAGGACTATCTTGAAGATCCCCTCGGCCACAGGACGTAGCAAAACATTCTCGACCTGCGTTTCCCATCTAATGGCGGTTGGCTTGTTTTATCTTACTGGTATCTCTGTTTACTTACGGCCAGTGTCCGCTTCTTCTGCTTTACAGCAAGACAAGATCAGTGCAGTGTTCTATACTATCTTAGTTCCAATGGCGAATCCCATTATATACAGTTTGAGAAACAAGGAGTTAAAAGAGGCCATAAGGAAGACTGTGACTATGAAGTTTCATTTTAGATGACAAACATGGACTGATCATTTCAACCCTTGACATAAACACTTCTTACAATTTGTGTGAACCCACTCTGTTAAAAGGCCAACAATTTGCATGACCAGCCCCTCCCCCCCCCCCGGCAGCCGCCGCCAGCCCCAGTGAGCCTGAAGCCAGCCCGCCCACGCAGCGCACCGCCGCCACCTCCAATGCCTGTGAACACCCTCCCACCTCCCCCTCTCCAGCACCCCACAACGGAGCCGGCGCCGACAACCAACCCACCGCCGCCACTGCAGCAAACCGCCACCACCCCCGCCGGGAACCAGTCCCCCCGCCCACCCCCACAGCACACCGCCACCACCACTCTCATGCCTGTGAACTAAGCCGGCAGAACGGGAGAGGGGGGGCCGCGCTGTGCATGGGGGAGCCGCATTAATGTGAAGGGGGGGAAATGCCGGAGAAAAGAGAGAGTGGGGGAGAGAGGGGAAGTGGGACACAGAGAGGGGAATGGGGACAGAGACACGGAGAGGGGGTAGTGGAGAGAGAGGGGGGAGAGGAGGGCGGGGGGAGAGGAGGGCGGGGGGAGCGGAGAGAGGGGGAGCGGAGAAAGACGGGGAGCGGAGAAAGAGACAGGAGGAGCGGAGAGAGGGGGGAGCAGAGAAAGAGGCAGGGGGAGCGGAGAGAGGGGTGGAGAGAGAGGGGGAGCAGAGAAAGAGACAGGGGGAGCGGAGAAAGAGACAGGGGGAGCGGAGAGACAGGGGGCAGCGGGAAAATTACATCCCGGGCAACGCCGGGTCGATCAGCTAGTCTTCTATACAAGAACAAACAATTTCAACAATTGTCCTGTAATCATTCATTCATATGCTTAAGCTTCTTTTTAGAAAAAGACAATTTCTTACACAGGTCTTCATAGGCTGTTGCGTTATTGGGCTGGCATATGTTATCATCCACACTGCCAACACCTTTAGATTAAAGTTCTGTAGTTCTGTAGTTCCAATGCCATTGACGATTTATTTTGTAACATCCCACCCCTCTTGAAACTCTCCTTCTCTGGAACGTGTTAATGAGATAGTCACTTTTATATTCTGGATTCTATTAAATTTCTTCTTACACACAATTATTTTTTATTTGATGGAGTTTACTATATCCAGACACGTGGAACGGCTATGGGTACCAGCTTTGCCCCTTCCTATGCAAATTTGTTCATGGGTTGGTGGGCGTCGTACCACGTGTTTGGAGATAGGAACCCTTTCAGAGATCACATTGTTTTTTACTGTCGTTTCATTGATGATCTTATTTTTATTTGGGAGGGTGATCTCACTACACTATTATTATTTGTTGATTCACTTAATAAAAATGATTTTGATCTCAAATTCACGTTCACTTATGATTATCACCACTTAAAGTATCTTGATTTATTACTTTACGTTGATCTTTCTTTGAAAATTCATACGGATATTTTCCGCAAAGAAAACTCACGGAAAACTTATTTAAGAGCTGATAGCTGCCACCCCAGGTCCCTCATTAAGGGCATACCGAAGGGACAACTAATGAGAGTAAAACACAATTGTTCCAAAGATGAGGACGTTCATAGGCAATCAGATGATTTGCAAAAAAGGTTTCTGGCTAGAGGCTATAGATCTTCGGACTTAATCCGGGCCAGGGGGGAAGTGGATCTGATGGATAGAAAACAACTGTTGATAAGGAAACCAAAGAAGGTTTCACATATTTCAGATCCACTTTTTATTACTCAATTTAGTCAGCAAGCACAGGAAGTCAGGTTTATCTTAGAAAAACACTGGGATATATTACGTCTTGACCCACTTTTAGGGCAAAATTTACCATCAAAACCAAAAGTGGTCTTCAGAAGGGCAAAAACTATATCTAATTCCCTTTACCCAGTTTATTCACGTCTCATACAGATAGTTCTAGACCCTCTACTAAGGGTTACTATAGATGCGGTTCCTGTAAAGTTTGTGATATTGTATTGCCAACTAAAACATTTGAAAGTAATGTAACAAAAGAAAAATTTGTTATACGCAGTTTTAGTAACTGCAAAACATCTTTTGTAATTTATCTCCTCACCTGTGGGTGTGGGAAACAGTATGTGGGACGGACCACTAGAAGTTTAAAAACACGTCTTATGGAACATCTTAGGCTTATTAAAAATAAGGATTTAACCCATCCAGTCCCACCCTGTACCCTCTGCCACAAGGGGGATGTTAAATATATTAGGGCATCTGGCATCGAATTTGTGCCACCCCATGTTAGAGGGGGCAATCGGATTAGAAGACTTGACCAGAGGGAGGCCTATTGGATTTTCACCTTAAGGACAAGGGCTCCTTCTGGCCTGAATACCGACTGGGACCTGACCCATTTTTTGTGATGATCTGGCCTCCCTCTGGTCTCTTGTTCTCCTCTGACATCTAACCCCTTTTTTTCTCCTACCCTATATATATTTTTTAAGATTAAATGTATATATCTTCTTTACAAGAAGGGATTTTAGTATGGGTTAGACTTGCTCTGAAAAATCTTTTGTACCTGTTTTTTTTGCATTATCTAAATTAATTTAGGCAGTATGATGTAATTTGGTCCTTTTTTCTATGGGTCCTAAAGTCATTGACCAATATGAGCTTTAGGGGCTTAATCACTTTTTTGAGAACACCTATGACTTATGCCTTACCTATGGCATGATGTGTTATGGTGACATGATTGACGTCGCTTGTGTTTCTGAATTGTTTGTTTAAGTGGTTTTGAACACCTTTTATAAAGATTTATTTATTACTTTACATGAAGTATATATATATGTGTTTATGCTAACATGCTAATATTTCATAGTATGGGCATGCTCAATTATATAGACTTCAAAATAATGTTATGTATCCCTTATATGAACTTATTGTAAATTTTGAGCGTCGTTCTTTTCCCACTATCTGAAATAATTCCTTGTGTTTTTAATTTTATATCGAAGTCTTGTCGACTTTACCTCTCTACTAGAAAATACATTGTATGTATAGGTTCACTTTAGGAGGGGGACATGGTGCTGTTTCATTTTTTTCTTATTTAATTTTATCTCACTTATTTGTTATAAGGTTTTGGATTATACTAAGAAGGGTTTATCTATTCACTTTATGCTTTTTCTGCTTTTTTCTATATGTCAACACAGTGTATGGTGTGGATATTAATAGGGTGGTTTTCACATGCCTTTTCCCTCTTATTAAATTTGTATATTTATATGTTTATATGTATACAGGAATATCTCTATGTATTTTTTTAGGTATAGTACACATTCATTTGTGTATGGGGATCTGTGTAGTGTATAGGGTGACGTCATTTTGCTAATTTCAATTTTAATATTGTTCGTGTCTTTGTGTATTTTTACTTAAAGTTTTTTTTGTTCAAAGGTTTATTCCTAATTACCAATCGGAAGCTCTGCTTCTACACCCATGGTTGTCCCCTGAGTGTTCTTGGGGAGCTAATAAAGTTTATTTTGATCTATGATCTTTTGGTCCTATCAGGACTGGGTTACGAAGGGGGAGCGCTCCGATTGGCTATACGAGCGGTAACATCACTGTCATGGCGCGAACGGTGCCTGTATTTATATCTGTCTGTTTGTTCAGTTTGTTCAGTTTGTATACACCTTGATAAAGGGCGCACGGCCCGAAACGCATAGGTGAGCGTTTTCTGGGTGATCCAGGGGTGATGATTGATCCCTTTATTCATTAAAAGGATTTTTTTGCTACCATTAGCCTCCTCCATCATTTGCTGGCAGTGCACTGCCTTTGTTCACCCATTCTACTTACGGCCAGTGTCCGCTTCTTCTGCTTTACAGCAAGACAAGATCAGTGCAGTGTTCTATACTATCTTAGTTCCAATGGCGAATCCCATTATATACAGTTTGAGAAACAAGGAGTTAAAAGAGGCCATAAGGAAGACTGTGACTATGAAGTTTCATTTTAGATGACAAACATGGACTGATCATTTCAACCCTTGACATAAACGCTTCTTACAATTTGTGTGAACCCACTCTGTTAAAAGGCCAACAATTTGCATGACCAGCCCCCCCCCCCGGCGGCCGCCGCCACCCCCAGTGAGCCTGAAGCCAGCCCGCCCACGCAGCGCACCGCCGCCACCTCCAATGCCTGTGAACACCCCCCACCTCCCCCTCTCCAGCACCCCCCAACGGAGCCGGTGCCGACAACCAACCCGCCACCGCAGCACACCGCCTAACCCCCGCCGGGAACCAGATCCACAGCGCACCGCCGCCACCACTCCCATGCCTGTGAACTAAGCCGGCGGAACGGGAGAGGGGTGGCCGAGCTGTGCACGGGGGGGGGCGCATTAATGTGAAGGGGGGGAAACGCCGGAGAAAAGAGAGAGTGGGGGAGAGAGGGGAAGTGGGACACAGAGAGGGGAATGAGAACAGAGACACGGAGAGGGGGGAGCGGAGAGAGGGGGAGAGGAGAGAGGGGGGAGCGGAGAAAGAGACAGGGGGAGCGGAGAAAGAGACAGGGGGAGCGGAGAGAGGGGAGGAGCGGAGAGAGGGGGGGAGTGGAGAGACATGGGGGAGCGGGAAAATTACATCCTGGGCAACGCCGGGTCGATCAGCTAGTCTTCTATACAAGAACAAACAATTTCAACAATTGTGCTGTAATCATTCATATACTTAAGCTTCTTTTTAGAAAAAGACAATTTCTTACACAGGTCTTCATAGGCTGTTGGGTTATTGGGCTGGCATATGTTATCATACACACTGCCAACACCTTTAGATTAAAGTTCTGTAGTTCCAATGCCATTGACGATTTATTTTGTAACATCCCACCCCTCTTGAAACTCTCCTTCTTTGGTACGTGTTAATGAGATAGGGCTTTTGGGGACGATAAGGTTAGTTCTGATGGTGTGTGTACCGAGACCATATGAACAATCCCCTCTGCCATAAGGGTATAATAAGAGATTCTCCACCTGCGTCTTCCACGTCACAGCAGTCAGCTTGTCTTATGTGTCCACCGACCAGCAGCTCTGCATATCTCCAACCAACATCTGATTACGCTCTCCAGCAGGGGCAGATTAGTACAGGGTTTCACACTATGATAGACGCAATGCTGAGCCCCATGATATACAGTACACCTTGAGAAACCAAGATCTGAAAATGCCATAAAGAAGATGAGTATTCAGCTTTCATTTCATAAGATATAAGATTGTAAGCTCTTCGGGGTAGGGACTCCTTTTCCTATTGTTTTATGTCTGAAGCGCTTATTCCCACTATGTGTTATATTATTATGTCGCGTGTATTACTGCTGTGAAGCGCTATGTACCTGGATGGCGCTATATAAATAAAGATATACACGCATACAGTTAGGTCCGGAAATAATTGGACACTGACACAATTTTCATCATTCTGGCTCTGTACGCCACCACAATGGATTTGAAATGAAACAACCGAGATGCAACAGAAGAGCAGACTTTCAACTTTAATTCAAGGGGTTGAACAAAAATATCGTATGAAACGCTTAGGAATTGCAACCATTTTCATACACGGTCCCCTTATTTCAGGGGCTCAAATGTAATTGGACAAATGAACACAGTCATAAATAAAATGTTCATTGTTAATACTTTGTCGAGAATCCTTTGCAGGCAATGACTGTTTGAAGTCTGGAACGCATGGACATCACCAAACGCTGGGTTTCCTCCTTTGTTAGGCTGACCATATTTCATTTAGATCAAAACGGGACATCTCCTCCCCCCGGACATGTTCTCCCCCCCCCCAGACATTTTCCCCTCCCCCCCCGGACTTTCCCCCCTCCCCCCGATGAAGAAACCCCCTACTTCAGCACATAGAATGCTCAGTGCAGTGGGGATGGGGGTACACTCCTTGTGATAATCAGTAATATGGGGTCACTAAACCCCAAAAATCAAACTGTGGAATGACTCAATTTTAATTGAATTTAAAATAAAAAAATGTATTACCCAGTAATAACTTATCTTCTCAGTGGATGGAATGATGCTGTACCCTCAGTTTGTGCACTGGGGTGGTGGGGGTGGAACGGAGTTGGGGGGCTGGGGTTGCACCCCACGATTGCCACTTTAAACAATCACAGAAATGGGATTACTTAAACAACTCCTAAAATCAAAAGGAGGCACAAACCCCTCTTGATCTGGGAGCGTTATGTGATGCAGTGCTAGAGTCCTGAAAAATAAACTGCAAGAACTCGATTTTTTCCACACATCTTAAAAATTGCAATTTTTTTTTAATCCTTGTTTTCAGTTTCTTAGTACAATAAAGTAAACACAATAAACAGAATATTTCTGGATTCTACACGCTCCCTCTCCTCACCTGCTTCTCCCCACATGCTCCTCTCCTCACCTGCTTCTCCCCCACATGCTCCTCTCCTCACCTGCTTCTCCCCCACATGCTCCACTCCTCACCTGCTTCTTCCCCCCCACTCCTCTCCACCTACCAGCTTCTCCTCATATGCCTCTCTCCATATGTTGCCCTCCTCAACTGCTTGCCCCACACATGTGCCCACATGATTGATTCCTCACCAGCTTCTCACCATGTTTCCCTTCTCATCAACTTCTCTCCCACATGCTACCCTCCTCACAAGCTTCTCCCCTCACCAGCTTCTCCCTCACATGTCTCAACAGTGTCTGTCAGGGTATACTGTAGAGTCGAGAATCAGGTGAGGTCAAGAATGACAGAGGAAATAGCTGGGAACAGCTGCACAAACACCAGGAACTTCCTAGTTTTTTCTGGATCATATATTGGAGTTCACAGGAGGAACATCAAGATACCAATCCAAGTGTGTGCTCACACTTGGCCGTGTGAGTGATTGCAGTCTTTTTCTGCTTTTTATATACTTTTGGAGTCAGAGTTCTGTTATTGTAATTGATTATCTCCTAATATTCACATATTTATTTATTCTGAGGGCGACACTGCAACAAGGAGCTAGAAGTAGAAGAACATAGACTGAGAAAGAAGAAAAACAACACAAGAAGAACGAAGAAGACTAAAAGAAACCATGATGCGACAGCATTTGCACAAGGCCGTGTAAGTGTTTATGGTATTATACACTTTAATTTCCATACGTCAATTGTTTCAGGGACCAACATACCTGAACCCCATTTGTTATTCCTTTTTACCCCTCAACCTGTGCTCCCCCTTTTTCCTTTTGTATTCTTTTCTATTCTTGAGGCTTATGAATGGTTTGCACCTTGTGGTGAACCCTCTGTATTTGCTCTCGGGAAGTCTTCTCTTTATGGTAGACATGGATAATGATATGCCTACCTCATGGAGAGTGTTCTTCACTTGGCTGGATGTTGTGAAGGGGTTTGTCTTTACCATGGAAAGGATCCTACGATCATCCACCACTGTTGTCTTCTGTGGTCTTCCAGGCCT
Organism: Ascaphus truei; assembly: GCF_040206685.1. Lineage (NCBI taxonomy): Eukaryota > Metazoa > Chordata > Amphibia > Anura > Ascaphidae > Ascaphus > Ascaphus truei. The sequence continues at coordinate 23,696,210 of NC_134495.1, forward strand.
TTTTGTGTTGCAGAGCTCACCAGTGCGTTCTTTTTTTCTCAGAATGTACCAAACTGTTGATTTGGCCACTCCTAATGTTCCTGCTATCTCTCTGATGGATTTTTTTTTTGTAGCCTAAGGATGCCCTGTTTCACTTGCATTGAGAGCTCCTTTGACCGCATGTTGTGGGTTCACAGCAACAGCTTCCAAATGCGAATGCCACACCTGGAATCAACTCCAGACCTTTTACCTGATTAATTGATGATGAAATAACGAAGGAATAGCCCACACCTGTCTATGAAACAGCTTTTGAGTCAATTGTCCAATTACTTTTGGTCCGTTGAAAAAGAGGGGGCTACATATTAAAGAGACGTAATTCCTAAACCCTTCCTCCAATTTGGATGTGAATACCCTCCAATTAAAGCTGATAGACTGCACTTTAAGCCCATATTCATTATCTAACTGTAACTTGAATTTATTTTGGTACACAGCCGAAATAACAAAACTTGTATCAGTGTCCAATTATTTCCTAACCTAACTGTATATATAAATACACATTGAACAGAGCTCTGCTTTAGTGTTTTTACAACTATTACCACTCAGTAAATGGTGCTTCAGGCAGCAAATATTTATTAAAATATATATTATGTTATATCTTTATAATGGACAAAACACTGAATAAACAAACAAAAGTACTAAGTGGTTCAACTTGTGTCACTTTTGCATTGTGTCATTTGATTTTTTGTATACAGATTATACACCAGTACTGTAAACACAAACACTGATTTGTTCCTTAAGATGTCAAATGGTTATACAGGTGTAGCCAGAAAAGTCGTGGTAAACAAAAGAGCAAAATGCTACAGTATGGCCGCCAGAGAAGACAAAAGCAGCAGTTGCCCGTATGGGAGTCCATCCTTCAGTATCAGACCCCGCACAATTGATCACAAATACCGCGCGATGCAGCGGTTGCGATCCTTTGGCTTTCACCGACAGCGAGGAATTTTAGTTTTGGCTACAGCATTTACTGCAGAAGACGGGTGCCCAATGCTACATCAAATTGACAAAACATATATGGTAATGAGTATAAAGTTTAAATACTTGAATAATAATAGTAATTTCTTGTTTTTTTAGTTAAACCCTTTGGCCAAAGCGTCGTAAGCCTGCATACCAAACGTCAAGGTAAACCAAAAATGCAGGTCCTAACACTAAAACTGTGCACCCTTCCTGTTACCTTTGTATGAGGGGAAGCAACTGCAGTGAGTCTTGTCCAAGTAATTACTGGGAACATTGGCAACAAATGATCACAAACAGGAAAGTGTTGCAAATATGTTGCTCTGCTGGGGATGTGGGCTAAAACCTGCTGTAGAAATCAAAAGATGCTCAGTACTGCACCGACACACTTTATTCGAGCAAATACCCAGTATGTACCTGGCAGATACCTGGAATGCGCCGCTCCTCACCTCTGACAAGCCCCGTTGTGTTTGCCTTCCCAGCCTGGGTTCATGCCTGGCTGACGGGCGGCTGATCTGTTAAATGATAATGATTAGGATTTAATAGGCTGCAATGCTTCGCGTGTCTACCAGATGGCATAAATTCATGAATTGTAATGCAGTATATATATATATACTGTGCAGTATTGCAGCCAGAGGGAATAAAATGCTTCAATCCCTGCCTGGAAAATACCTCAATGCACTCGGGCAGAAAACAGTCACAAACCTCAATACACCCGGGTATACCCGAATTCGTGGGACTAGCCGAGCTCGAATAAAGTGTGTCGCCAGTGTATATTAAAGCTCATTAAAAATGGCATTAAAGCTGCAGTTCAGTCAATATCCTGCATGTGTGTTTTTTTTAATAAATCAGTTCTGTAGTAAGAAAAAATACTTTTAGCATTTTCTGTTTTTAAAAAAACAACTTTGAAAGACCAATTTTCTTGTATTCTATTTTAACAGCCATTTTGCTAAGGCAACTGCCCCTTCATGTCCTGTCACAAGCCCTGGCACACCCCTTTGTCAGCCCTGCCCTCCCTCTAGCACAGGGGTGGGCAACCTATTTTTCAATGTAGCCACAAGTGTGGCGAATTAGAAGTGAAAATAGCCACAACATGTTAAAATTGAGGTTTTGTGTTGTGCATGCGAAAATTTGTTATTTCTCCTCCGCTCGTCCCCTCAGCACTAGTGCCGCCGCCGGCGTACTCGCACTTGCCGGGAGGGGGGGGGGGGGAGAGGGGGCGCGAGGGGACTCTCACTTGCCACCACGCTTCCCATTACAATGGGAAACAACAAGTAGTTACTCAATTCGCCACACTTTGACTGCCAATTAACTAGTTCAATTTATTAGGGGGCTCTGAATAGGGAAGTGCTTGTCAACCAAGTGTTTTCTTTACCCTGTGCATATCTTGTCCTTATCAGAGTGATGATAAAGATAAGGGGAGAAGAGGGGGGCTGTGTGTGACTGCAAGTACTTGCTGTGCACACAGTAACAACAGACAAAGGGGAAAGGAAATTAACCCCAACCATCAGCTCATAGTGTTTTTAAATTAATCCTTATTGGTGTCAGACTTGGGTAAAAAACAAACAAACAAAAAAAACATCAATCACCTAGGTTTAACCCTTTAAACATGAAACTTATAATAAACCTGAGGGGGGAAGAGAGAGGGGGTGAGAGAGAGGGGGGGGTGAGAGAGAGGGGGGGGGAGAGAGGGAGGGGAGAGAGGGGAGAGAGAGAGGGGGGGGGGAGAGGGGAGAGAGAGGGACAGGGGAGAGGGGAGAGAGAGGGGGAGAGGGGGGAGAGGGGAGGGAGAGAGGGGGGGGGGAGAGAGGGACAGGGGAGAGAGGGGGGAGGGAGAGGGGAGAGAGAGGGGGGGGGAGAGGGGAGAGAGAGGGGGGGGAGAGGGGAGAGAGAGAGGGGGGGGAGAGGGGAGAGAGAGGGGGGGGAGAGGGGGGAGAGGGGAGAGAGAGGGGGGGGGAGAGGGGAGAGAGAGGGGGGGAGAGGGGAGAGAGAGGGGGGGAGAGGGGAGAGAGAGGGGGGGGGAGAGGGGAGAGAGGGGGGGGAGAGGGGAGGGAGAGGGGGGGAAGAGCGGAGGGAGAGGGGGGGGGAGGGGGAGAGAGAGGGGGGGGGAGAAGGGGGGGGAGAGGGGAGAGAGAGGGGAGAGGGGAGAGAGAGGGAGAGGGGAGAGAGAGGGAGATGGGAGAGGAGGGAGAGGGGAGAGAGGACGCATACACCAGCACGCACACACCAGCACGCACGCACCAGCACACACCAGCACGCACACACCTGCACACACCAACACACACCCAACACACACACACACACACACCAGCACACACACACACACACACCAGCACACACACACCAGCACACACACACCAGCACACACACCAGCACACACACCAGCACACACCAGCACACACAGCAGCACACACACCAGCACACACAGCACACACAGCAGCACACACACCAGCACACACACACACCAGCACACACACCAGCACGCACACACACCAGCACACACACCACCACACACACCAGCACACACACCAGCACACACACCAGCACACACAGCAGCACACACAGCAGCACACACACCAGCACACACACCAGCACACACACACACACAGCAGCACACACACACCAGCACACACACACACCAGCACACACACACACACACCAGCACACACACACCAGCACACACACCAGCACACACACCAGCATACACACACACAACAGCACACACACCAGCACACACACCATCTTGAGCTCCATTGGTCGGTCTGGCCAGGGGGCTCCGAGCCTCGGGCGGCCACTCACTCTCTCCCAGAGTACCAGATCCCTGCTGCCAATGACAAGCCCCGCCCACACCACCCAATCAGCGCTCCCCAGCGCCCCCGGACTCGCCACCCGGTTGGCTGGTGTTTCGAATAGCACACACTTTCCTGTCCCCGCAGCCCCGATTACCTTCAGTGCTGGGTGAGGGCAAAAGGCGAAGCTCGCGGGGCTCGCTTGCTGATTAGAAGGGGAGTCAGGTAGGTGGGCGGATGGCTCAAATGTGGAACCTGATTGGTGCTTCAGGATTTCATTATAACGCCCTCCTCACTCTGTGTCCTGAACCTATGCAACGGCCATGTTGTGGTTGGCATCGCGCTGAGTTGGAATGGCAGCGCTGAACAAGCGCTTGGCAGGAAGAGTCGCGCATGCGGGCGGGCGGGCGGGCGGGGGGGGGAGTCACTCTTGACACAATTCGCCACACTTTGACTGCCAATTCGCCACAAGTGGCGAATGGCGACAGGGTTGCCCACCCTGGCTCTAGCATGTCAGTGCAGGATTGCTCATGAATATTCATGAGCTTCCACTGAGGGAGTGAAGCAGAATATAAACAGATCCCTTCACTAATTATGTCACCAAATTTTGCCTATCAATACATGGAGAACTAATTGACCTACAGCTATACAGCTCTTTAGATCATTAGAGATTGCACACATGAAACTATTGAAGTAAAAAAAATTAAAAAAAAAAAAAAAAGACTGAACTGCAGCTTTAAGAGCTGAATTTTTTTAATATAAAAAGGTAGTAAGTATAATTTAATACTACAGAACTGATTTATTTAAAATAAAAATAAAAAATTTAAAAAACACGTAGGATATTCTATGGGGACATGTTTTAGTATTGTTTTGTCAGTTAATTTTAGACAAATATTGAAACGGATGTAATAATGATTGAGGAAGTGGAACTACAGTAACTTCTAAACATCAATTTAGCATTTTACCTATTGCTATTAGCATACTGTGCAGAGCAATTTTTTTTAGTATATTATGAACTAAAGTATCATTGTCACAAACATGGGACAGTTCAATTTGCACAACGGAGAAAAATCCAGTACAGTACCCACATTTTAAAGACTTAATTTTTACTTTGACCTTATTCAGTCTGCGAAAAAAACACAGAAATCTCCAACATGGACCTTGTACACTGGAAAGCAACACTAGGCTATCATAAAACGTAGTATTTATTTACAATGTTACATAAAGATGACACAGAAGTACTACAAACAATTACTTTACGTTGATCTAATCTGTGATTATCAACAAACAAAAAGCAAGCCTGTTCCGACATTTATTTAATTAAAATAAAAAAACGAATTAATACAACTTCTGTTTCTGGCTTTGCTTAAAGTCCCTCATGCAGTTGAGATACAACTTTATTATATATTGCCGTATTTCTTCGAGTCTAAGACGCACCTTTTTTACACAAGCAAAGAAAAGAAAGAAAGCTCCCTAATAGCCGCACAAGAGAACACCTATACCTATGTTAAAAATTACTATTTATTAATAAATGATTAAAATATATTTATTGCAGCAAAAAGCTAACGTGAACCAAAGTGATTAAAATAAATTAAAAAACGGAAGAGGTAACTGTATGCCTAATTCAAACTAACAGTGTATGCTAGGAATAACTATTTTAGAGTGTCCCACTGCTATATAATTATACTAACAGTGGTAGTTATACCAATACAGTTCTATATAGTTTGAGGACTACACCTAAATGGAGAGTATAGCTTAATGTAGTGTGTGTGCTCAGAATAATATATTTGTTGAGCCAGCTAATGCTAGTATACAGATATATACACACACATATGTACCAGACCAACGGGTTCAAAGGTAAATGAACCTAGAGGTCTGTTATGTTTAGCAGAACAGCTATTTCAAGATCACAAAGTATGTGTCTTGTACTCAGAACCATGACAAATAGGAAAGTAGTCAGAGTGTTGTGCTTCCTTTAGAAGGCCCCGAAACACTCTAACTGAGAGAAGGCAACAGTGGCTTCATCGGTGAAACATATGTTGGGCAGGCTAAGCGTCACCACCTAGTGCGCTGGCTATATCGGAGAGGTCTGTTGCCTTCTCTCAGTTAGAGTGTTTCGGAGCCTTCTAAAGGAAGCACAACACTCTGACTACTTTCCTATTTGTCATGGTTCTGAGTACAAGACACATACTTTGTGATCTTGAAATAGCTGTTCTGCTAAACATAACAGACCTCTAGGTTCATTTACCTTTGAACCCGTTGGTCTGGTACATATGTGTGTGTATATATCTGTATACTAGCATTAGCTGGCTCAACAAATATATTATTCTGAGCACACACACTACATTAAGCTATACTCTCCATTTAGGTGTAGTCCTCAAACTATATATAACTGTATTGGTATAACTACCACTGTTAGTATAATTATATAGCAGTGGGACACTCTAAAATAGTTATTCCTAGCATACACTGTTAGTTTGAATTAGGCATACAGTTACCTCCTCCGTTTTTTAATTTATTTTAATCACTTTGGTTCACGTTAGCTTTTTGCTGCAATAAATATATTTTAATCATTTATTAATAAATAGTAATTTTTAACATAGGTATAGGTGTTCTCTTGTGTGGCTATTAGGGAGCTTTCTTTCTTTTCTTTGCTTATCATTAACCCCATCCCTGCCAGCACCACCTCCGCACTCTTATTGCAGTTTTTGTTCCGTCACCACACATTCACAATTTATTGGTTCCCCATATCTCCATTGGTGTAGTGCAAGGCGCACAATTTGACCTTTTTAGGCCATTCTATCCACCTTTTTTACATGTCTGAAATCGGGATGCATCTTAGGCTGCGCTTATACAGACGGCGACGCGACCAATGATGTCGCCCGTCACCATTACGAAAGTTGTAATTTGTAGTTTGGAGTCGTCGCTGGCTACAAGGCCTGTGACGTCTGCAAGGGGGAAGTCAGACGGGCGGAGAAGCTCCCAGATTTGCTTATAGCCAGTCACATGTAGAGACCGTCTCTCCAAAAATCAAATTTGAGTGACTACCAGAATTTTGGTAGTGCTGTCGCGCTGTCGCGTCCACTATAAGCGACGGCGACAATGCATTTGTTTTGACGCAATGTCACTGTAGCCGCCGCCAGCACTATAAGCGCAGCCTTAGAATCGATGTTTTAAAAAACATTTGTGGGGAAGTGTCTGCTATGGGGTGCTGCTGGAGTACCGACAAAGTATTATCCGACCCCCTTCTCACTTACCAGGTTTACCGGCGGCGGTAGTAGAGGTCCATGTCAGTGGAGGAATGAAGTTGACAGCGGGCGTGCGGCGGTTGCAGGAGAAGACCATCAGACTCTGTGTAAGGAGCAGAGCAGCTGGGGAGGAGGTGTCTGACTTCCGAGGTTACAGTGCGATCCTCCCCAGCTGTTCTCCTATGCCGGTCTCAGGAGCTGTCACCTCCACCACAAGCCGCTGTCAACATCACTCCTCTGCTGACATGGACCTCTCCTGCCACCGCCACCACAAGCCACTGTCAACATCACTCCTCCGCTGACATGGACCTCTCCTGTCACCGCCACCACAAGCCACTGTCAACATCACTCCTCCGCTGACATGGACCTCTCCTGCCACCGCCACCACAAGCCACTGTCAACATCATTCCTCCGCTGACATGGAGCTCTCCTGCCACCGCCACCACAAGCCACTGTCAACTTCACTCCTCCACTGACATGGACCTCTCCTGCCACCTCGACCACAAGACGCTGTCAACATCACTCCTCTGCTGACATGGACCTCTCCTGCCACCACCACCACAAGCCGCTGTCAATTTCACTCCTCTGCTGAAATGGATCTCTCCTGCCGCCGCCGGTAAGCCTGGTACAGTATGTGGGAAGGAAATTTCCTCGATTGTAAGTGCGAAATCTATGGTGCATCTTACAATTGAGGAAATACGGTAATTCAGCCAGAGTTGTAGCCTTGTTTGCTGCTGAAGAGGTATCAAGCACAAGTTTTTGGAGGGATGTCATAGGAGCAAAATTGATTTTCGTTTTATACCAGTATACAGTATGTAGCAGTTGTATGAGATTTGAGCCACTGGATCAGATTTTCACACAGTTATTCCAGAAAAAGTCAAACATTTGCTATATAAACCTATGAAACAGTGAAAAAAATTAGCAATTTAGGCTACAGTAGGTTCAAAAAGCTCCATTAGAATAGGGCTCATAAAGTGAGATTACCTAAAACAGTAACTCAGGGGCACACAATATTTTTCCTCTGCGCACCCCTGCCAGCGCACCCCCCCTCCTCACTACCCCCCCCCCCACGCTACCTTGGCTCCGGCGTTCTGTCGTCACGACACCATGCCAACGGAGAGAGCGGCGCCTGCGGCATTGGGGTGAGGGGGAGGAAATCTGGGGCCAGGCAACCGGACACAGAGCTGGCGGTGCCGGGACAGCGGCCCTGCTCCAAGGTCACAGCCCACCTGCTTCGCTGAGAACTGCAGCTTCAACTAGGGGGGGGCTCCCACTGCAGCAAGGGATTGTGGGAAATGACATGCAAATGAGCACACAATGTGTCATCTTTTGCCTGGAATATCCATGTGAATGGATATTCCAGGCAAAAGGTGCCACGCGTGCTCATATGCATGTCATTTCCCACAATCCCTTGCTGCAGTGTTAGCACTGTATGCGAGGTGATAATGGTTGAAAGGCAGGGTTGCAGAAAAGTCTAAGACATTTGAATGTGCTCACGTCATATATATATATATATATATATATATATACACACAGCTTAACCCCGTTATAGCGCGGTCCTCGGGGGCTGCCCGCGACCACCGCGTTATAAACGGGGTCGCGGAAAAAAATGGCCGCCGAATTTTTTTTTTGGTGGTGGTACCGCGTATGCCGGAGGGGGAAAGCTGAGAACTCTCCCAGCATTCCCAGACCCGGTGGGGCAGCGGCAACAGCATGCAGCACTTACCCAGCATCTGGCAGCTCTTCTCCCTGTCTCTGCTTCCTGCTTCTGCTTCCGTCTTGCGAGAGCAAGCTCCCTTAAAGAGACAGTGTGTCTCTGTGTGTGTGTGTGTGTGTGTGTGTGTGTGTGTGTGTGTGTGTATTTGACTGTGTGAGACTGTGTGTGTGTGTGTCAGTGTGTGTGTGCAGTGTGCTGTGTGTGTGTGCTGTGAGTGTGTGCAGTGTGCTGTGAGTGCATGCAGTGTGCTGTGCGTGTATGCAGTGTGCTGTGAGTTTGCTGTGAGTGTATGCAGTATGCTGTGCAGTGTGCTGTGAGTGTGTGCTGTGTGCTGTGAGTGTATGCAGTGTGCTGTGAGTGTATGCAGTGTGCTGTGAGTGTGTGCAGTGTGCTGTGAGTGTGTCCACGCTCAAACCGCGTTATAAGCGTTATAGCGGATCGCGCTATAACGGGGTTGAGCTGTATACATACAGTATATACTAGGTGAGAGACCCGGCGTTGCCCGGGAAGTACCCCCCTTCACAGCTTGCTGGCCCCCACGTTCACAACTCCGTTCCTCTTCCCAGCTCCGCCCCCCCCCCTCTTCACAGCTCCACCCACCCCCCCATCTTTCACAGCTGCAGTCTCCCCTCCCTGCCCCCCACATCACTCTCTCCCCCCCCCCGCTGGGTCCCCACATCACTGTCCCCCGCCTTGCACATCACCTAACTCTCCCCCCCTTGCACGTCACATCACTCTCCCCCCCTTGCACGTCACCTTACTCTCCCCCCCCTTGCACTTCATATACTGTCACACACACTGTCACACACACACTGTCACACACACACACACACACACATACACACACAGTGTCACACACACACAGAGACAGAGGCGTGTTGGGGTGTAGTCGGGCATTGGCTGCAAAGCGGAGACGGTGAGCATGATGTTGTCTGGCATATTTTGTAGGGGTAAGCGGGGACATAGAGGAGCGGGCGGGAAAGTGGGCATTTGTTGACAGTAAGTGGGAGCGTGATGTTGTCGGCCAAATTTTATAGGGGTAAGCGGGGACATAGAGGAGCGGGAGGGAAGGTGGGGTGCAAAGCGGAGATGGTGAGCGTGATAGCAGAGCAGGCGGGAAGGCGGACATTTTGAGACAGTAAGCGGGGAGCGGCTGTATATAGCGGTGCTGGCGAGAGGGTGATTGTTGGTAGAACTGTTGAGCGGAGCCGGGGTGTAGTCAGCCATTTATCAGGCCTGCTGAGTGGAGGCGCGGTGGGGTCTGCACAGTGGAGGTCGTGATTTGTGAGGGGTGTACAGCGGTATTGTGGACGGGTAAGAGCGGGGATGGACAGCAGAGGCAGTTATATTGAGGGTGTGTGATGTTGAAGGAGGTAGAGAGGTGGAGAGAGGGTTTAAAAGTGAGGTGTGGGATGATTGAGGAAGTGGCGAGGTAGTTAAGGGCGCAGGGAGAGAGAGGGTTGGAAAGTGGGTTAGACTTACCATGGTCGGTGGGTGACTCCGCAGGGAGAGAGTCTCAGAGGCTATGCTGAGGGCTCAGTTTAGACTTCAGTCTCGGGTGAGTCTGCGGTATGGTGGGAGTGGGTATGGTGAGTCTGCGGGGTGGGAGTTTGTGGCAGAATGTGTGTGTGTGTCTGTGTGTGTCACGGTGGAGTAGGTGTGTCCGTGATGTCAGCGTACCTCCTGGCCAATGAGAGGGGGGGGGGGCGGTCCATGGGTTTTTTGGACCGACGGACCAATGAGATTCCCCACATCTACTAACAATCAAACACTTTTCTGTTTTATATACTGTATATAGATATATATATACAGTCATGTGAAAAAGAAAGTACACCCTCTATGAATTCCATGGTTTTACATATAAGGACATAATAACAATCATCCAAAAATTAGGTAAATACAACGTGTGCTTGTTTCTCCATTCTGGTTAAATTACCTTTTGATCTCCGTTTTTTGTTTGATAATTTTTCGAAGTCCTCCATCGGGGCCTGATGGAACACTTCCAAATTATGTCCCTTTGAGTTGCTCGGATAAAATCTCGACCTCTCTGAGACCTGAATGTAGAGAATCAAGTAGAGAATCAGTTTGTACACTAAGTTGCTGGGAAGACGCAGACTGCAGAGTTTCCTGACCGCCGAGTTTGGAGAGGGAGCTGGTGACCGCCCGGAGTTCAACCCCCGATCGATGACACGCGCCGACGTCACGAGTCACCTGACGCGGAAGTGAAACAGTTCGCCGAACGAGAGGAGGAGGGCCAGGACTCACACAACCCTAACAAACAGACGAGCAAAGTGCCTCTGTTTCTGCGGTCAAATCTTAGTACCGAAGTGCCTGTACCAACTACATTGTTGTAAGTGTTTATAACCGTTTTTAATTGCTTATAAACATAACTATACTACTCTATGGGCCTTGCGCTTTTTTTTTTTTGTTTCCCGTCTCTAGTTTCTTCTGGTTCCGAGGTTGGTTCCAGATGTAAAGAAGCTGCATACCCATATTTTTCGTGACTGGACTCTATATATGGGAACACGTTTTATGAAATTCTTCAAAGTATTAAGTATTAATTTTTTCTTTTTGTAGTAATTGTTCTTTTTATTGTGTTAATCCCATCCTTTTAATGTGACAAATGTATGTATATATATATATATATATATATATATATATATATATATATATATATATATATATATATTAATTTTGTTAGTAAGAGCGCTGGTGGACACAGTGGATGACAGAGGGGCTAACATCCATCTAGTCCCATACTGTGTCTAACTTACTCAAACTATTTTCAGGGCATTAGGGAAGGCAGGTTTAACAAAAAGAGAAGATCTACTGACACCAAAAGTGAAGAAGGAAAGGGAGCAGTATCTAATCCCATTTGTCACCAAATGTAATAACTACTCCAGTGAGATTTCCAATATTGTGAAAAAAACACTGGCATTTGGTGACGAAAGACCCAGTATTACAGGGACATATTCCCTGGAGCTGTATTGGTATCAAACGGCGCCATTTGATACCAATACAGCTCCATTGTTCCTATCTGACTGGAGGTCAGAGGTGTATCTAGGCTGCTCACATTATATGTAATTTTGTTTTTTGTTTTATATCTACTATATATTTCTGAAAGCATTGTATGTATGTATGTATGTATGTATGTATGTATGTATTTTTCCCTGGTGTGTTCCCTGTCCCTAGCGGCAATCACATTGGTCCCTTGCCCCGCCCGCCCCCACACACCTGTCATTGGCCTCACACACTCACACCACCCCCTTGGCCCGCCCCCCACACCTCTCATTGGCCTCACACACTCACACCACCCCCTTGGCCCGCCCCCTCACACACTAACACCACCCCCTCACACACTGACACCACCCCTTTGGCCCGCCCCCCACACCTCTCATTGGCCTGACACACTCACACCACTGTTTCAAGGCCCCCTTGGCCCGCCCCCGCACACCTCACCACTGCCTCACTCTCCCAGCCCTCACTGAGCTTTGGGAACGCACCTAACTCTCACTGCTCTGGGAGACGACGCTTCACAGCTCTCATCTCTGAACGCACTAAACCCTCTCACCTATCAATGCACTAAACCCTCAGCAGCTGCTACACTGGCGACACACTTAATTGCAGTGCGGCCAGATCCGCAAGCCGGGAGATTTCCCGGCTTGCTAGTGGCCGCCCTTCGGGAGCCTGCGCCCCCTGCACGCGCGTCCAGGGCTCCCCGAGGGAGCCCTGGTGTCCCGCGATGTGGGGGACGGCGGCAGGGGGTTCCGGGGGACCCGGCGGACCCGGCAGCGGTAGGGAGAGTGCCCCGATCGGAGGGCGCTCTTCCGCTGCTTCGGCGCGCGCCCGTCACCCTCCGGCGCGCGCCAGGCTACTGCTGCGGCCAAGAACGGGCAAATGCTCGAATAAACTTGGCCGCAGCAGTACCACCAAAAGGAATCAGGTACAGACTCTCTATATATATTGTGTAAGCACCTGAAAACCGCAGGACACAACACAACTCACCTTCAGCCTCATGCCACACACTGCTTCACCGGAAAAATAAAGCCTTCCTGTCGGCACCAAATTTATTCATATACCGTGCAACGCAACACTCCAAAAACACTCCGGTGCCACACAAACCCACACCCCCCCCGCCATCCCCCACACCCCCCCACAAACACCCCCCCACAAACACCCCCCCCACAAACACCCCCCCCCGACTCACCTTCAGCCTCATGCGACACACTGCTTAACCATTAAAATAAAGCCTTCCTGTCGTAAACCCCCTTATAACACGGTCGCGGAAAATACAAAATGGCTGCCGCATCAGCGCGTCTTCACCCCTTCACCCCATGGGACAGGAGATGGGAGGGGGGATGCCCCTCCGGTCCCGGCTCCCCCCTGTCACCGCGTGACAGGCCGCGGGATGTGAGATGGGAGGGGGGATGCCCCTCCGGTCCCGGCTCCCCCCTGTCACCGCGTGACAGGCCGCGGGACGTGAGATTGGAGGGGGGATGCCCCCTCCGGTCCCGGCTCCCCCCTTTCACCGCGTGACAGGCCACGGGACGTGAGATGGGAGGGGGGATGCCCCTCCGGTCCCCGCTTCACCTTCTCCCCACCGTTGTCCCCGCTGCCTGCGCAGGAGGAGGGGGGGGGTGGGGAGCGGGTGTTGGTGCTGGTGTGTGTCATTGTGTGAGACTGTGTGTGAGTGTGTGTAAGTGTGTGTAAGTGTCTGTGACTGTGTGAAACTGTGTGTAAGTGTCTGTGACTGTGTGTGACTGTGTGTAACTGTGTGTGACAGTGTGTGTAAGAGTTTCACAGTGTGAGAGTGTGTGTGAGTGTGTGTAAGTCTGTGTAAGTGTCTGTGACTGTGAAACTGTTTGAAACTGTGTGAAAGTGTGTGTGAGTGTGTGTGAGTGTGTGTAACTGTCTGTGACTGTCTGTAACTGTGTGTGTGTGTGTGTGTGTGTGTGTGTGTGTGTGTGTGTGTGTGTGTGTGTGTGTGTGTGTGTGTGTGTGTGTGTGTGTGTGTCTGTGTGTGTGTCTGTGTGTGTCTGTGTGTGTGTGTGGTGCACTGTGCAGTGTGAGCAATGAGCAGTGTGTGCAGTGTGTGCAGTGTGAGCAATGACCACTGTGTGTGCAGTGTGAGCAGTGTGTGTGCAGTGTGCAGTGTGTGTCAGTGTGAACAGTGTGTGTGCAGTGTGCACAATGAGCAGTGTGTGTGCAGTGTGAGCAATGAGCAGTGTGTCAGTGTGTGCAGTGTGACCAATGAGCAGTGTGTGCAGTATGCAGTGTGTGTCAGTCTGAGCAGTGTGTGTGCAGTGTGCAGTGTGACCATTGAGCAGTGTGTGCAGTATGCAGTGTGTGTCAGTGTGAGCAGTGTGTGTCAGTGTGAGCAGTGTGTGTGCAGTGTGAGCAGTGTGTGTGCAGTGTGCAGTGTGACTATTGAGCAGTGTGTGTGCAGTATGCAGTGTGTGTCAGTGTGAGCAGTGTGTGTCAGTGTGAGCAGTGTGTGTCAGTGTGAGCAGTGTGTGTGCAGTGTGAGCAGTGTGTGTGCAGTGTGCAGTGTGTGTCAGTGTGACCAGTGTGTGTGCAGTGTGTGTCACTGTGAGCTCTGTGTGTGCAGTGTGCGTCAGTGCGAGCAATGAGCAGTGTGTTTGCAGTGTGCAGTGTGTGTGTGTGCAGTGAGTGTGAACAATGAGCAGTGTGTGTGCAGTATGAGCAATGTGTGTCAGTGTGAGCACTGTGTGTGCAGTGAGCAGTGTGTGTGCAGTCTGTGCAGTGACAGTGTGTGCAGTGTGTGCACTGTGCAAAAAATACAAAATAAAAACATTTTTATTTCAATTTACAATTTATTTATTTTTCGCCGTATAACGAGGCGCGTTATAACGGCCTTTCCCTGTACATTTATATACTGTTTGCAAACACTCCGGTGCCACACAAACCCCACAACCCCCCCCCACCACAAACCCCCCACCCCCCCACAAACCCCACCCCCCCCTACCACAACCCCCCCCCCCACTCACTTTACAATACAACATTTACACATAGTTATTCACGGTTCACATCCCGGGCAACGCCGGGTCTCTCAGCTAGTATATATATAAAACTTATTCTTTATTAGCGCTACCTATTGTGTTTTACAGGTTCATATTCCCAATAAACCAAAAGTCATCTCCACTAAGGCGGCCAATTTGAAGAACCAGCTGGCCCCTAGTGTCTTCAAAAAACAGTCTGAAGGAGTTGTTGCCAATTGGCTACCGAAAACGGTCGGGTTTTTCGGTTGTCATGCGTGCAAGGCATGCAAGCACGCCTCAAAGGACAAGGCCAAGTTCAGCTCCCACAGTACGGGGGAGTGTTTTTGTAAGGAATCGGGGTATTCGCCCCCTGCGGCATGTTCCCTTCTTACCTGCCGCATCTCAGTTCCCGCACTACTTACAGAGCATGCACGCACCCGCAGTTCCTTTGCTCGTACCACAGAGCCCGGGCCACCCCCGGTTGCATCGCGCATTCTCTCACGCGTGGCGCGTACACATGACGGCGTGCGCCGCCCTCAAGCTGCGAGTCAAGATTCTCTGATGTCTCTCTGTTTTCTGAACCTTTCCTTGCTTCCGCAGAGGCCGCGCCTCCGCTCCGCCCCTGCCTTGTCTTCTCTACAAGAAGTGTCTTCAAGTATTCTGAAGCAAGCAATGCCATCTTGCTTTCTGGCAAATCCTGCCCTCTTCCTCCTGACAGGAAGTAAGCCTCTCTCTGACTTTCTCATTGCTCACAGCTGCCGCTGCCCTTTAAATACAGTCAGTTGCTACTCGCCCTGGGTCCTGCGAAGTACTACTCCTGTACTCTATGCTTCGCGTGCCTGCCATTGCATGCTGTTCCTGTCTGGACTTCCTCTGGGACACTTACTCATCTCCTTTGGATTCCGGAAGACTGGGACAGTCACTCATTCTACTACTGAGGTTAGTTTACCGTGCGGGTAGTGTAGGACCTGCTGATTAGGGTTTACCTTGACGTGGTAGCAGGCTTATAATACTTTGGCCAAAGGATTAAACTAAGAACCCTTACTTTGTATTTAGTGTTGCTGCACCCTTCTGTTTCTGGCATTATGTCTTCAAGGAGACTGGCCGTCCTGCAGGAAGTAATTCTCTTGGGACCTTGTGCTCTGGACTCTATCCTCCCCTGCTCCTCACTAGTGGCAAACACACACCCCGCGTTGGTGCCTGAGAGCGTGCGCATCCCCGCTCTGCTGTCAGAGCATGCGCTTACATGCAGCTGGGCTAGTTGTGTCATTGAGCTTGGCTCCTCCAGATGCGTCGTGCATTCTCCTGCGTGCGGCGAACTCACGTGACTATGTGCACCGCTCCCCAGCTGGGCGGCAAGTTACTCCTTTTTTGTATCTCCTGCGGCTTCCCCACCTCGCTATCGGGTCCCTTCCCTTCTCTCTGCTTATTCGTGGGAGCACAACCAGTTTTGTAAACAAAGGTTTCATAAATTATCGTACCTGCTATGTGGTGTATCTCATTGAATGCCCATGTGGACTCCAGTATGTCGAATGTACATGTAGACCCTTGAGAGTCCGCATACTGGAGCACATGGGCAATATTCAAAAGAAATTAATGACACACAGTTTGTCCAGGCATTTCGCTACAGTTCACTCTGGTAACACAATGGGTCTATCATTTAGGGGGGTTGAATTTGTACCCCAAAATTGGAGAGGAGCAGACAGGCTAAATAGCCTGTGTAAGAAAGAAACGCATTGGAGATACAAACTAAAAACACTGATCCCACATGGTCTTACTGTAATGTGGACATAGATCTGGGTGCATTTATCCAAGAGAAATGAATTTGATTATTTTTAACTAAACATGCTCTTTTTTATAATAATTTTTGACAACATTTTAATGTTTTATTATGTCTTTCCCGGGATGTCTGACATGTATCCCTCCCTTTGTTTTGTCCGAGGACATTTCCCACTTCTTCAGATAATGTGTTTATTTATTTAACATTGTCATATAATTTTTTAACTATTAATAACGCCATTACAGCTATACAAATTATATCTGGTTTCTAATGATATAATTATATTTCTTGGCAATGAAGTTGCTAAAAAGAATTTTTCAGTATGATGCATCTTCATATGGATGTAGTGTTCTATGAGGTGTTGACCCACACGTCATTTTTTCTTATCCTGATATGTTTCCTTCCTTTTGTCTTATTCCAGGACTAGCACCACTCCATCAGGAAATATTTATACTAATACTGTTTTTAGCCATATGTGATGTAAATGCCATTACAGCTAGATAGGTTATATCCCGTTTTATAAATATGTGGAACACTTAGCCACAATGTTGTTAGGATTTTTTGCACAATAATTTTTCCGCCATTATTGAATATTTGAAGTATAGTATGTTCTACTGCAGTGTATAGTGAGTCTTGTTTAATTCTGCATAGATTCAGTTGCCATCTTCCTGCTTTCACTCTGCCAATAAGAGTATTGCTTTTGCAGCAATGTGATCCAACTACAGAATTCTGTACCATGGTCACTATTATTAGTGACTAGGACTAGTCTTCACTCTAGATCATTTTATTTGTCTAATTGCCATATCCTGTATGTTATCCACTGGATATCACTCTGATTTATATGCTAGATAGCCTTTTTAACATTCAGGGAGCTGAGGCTCCATGTTCTGTTTCTATGTGTAAAAAGTTAGGGTTGGCGGGAGACAATTCGCTAATGTGAGACATCAGAAGCGATTACAGCTGGTGTACTACAATGAACTTTGTGATCGGAGGGTATTTAAACCCTCACTGGTGCTAGAAGCACATTCAAAGAGCCTGAGGAAGCCGTTACCAGTGAAACGCGTTGCTCCTATTACCCATACCTTTTAGGACCTGAGAGGCCACCGTAGAAGTGTGCTCCTGTCTGTTTACTTTGGGAGCTCTCACGCAGCACCGGATGCGGTAGAGAGGGTGACCGAATACTACAGCGGGAGCGGACACGCCGTGGATCTTTGCAGTGTCTTTTGATGTGAGTGTGTATGTGGTATTTTAATAATAAACTGTTTTATATCATATTCCCACACACTCTCCCTGTCTATTTTCGGACGGGCGCCCCATGCTGTGACGAGGGGATTGATTACTGTCTAAACCAGGCCTGCACAACTCCAGTCCTCGAGGGCCGCAAACAGGCCAGGTTTTCAGAATATCCCTACTTCAGCACAGTTGTCTCAATTAGTGGCTCAGTCATACTGAGTCGTGCTCAAGTAGAGATATCCTGAAAACCTGGCCTGTTTGCAGCCCTCGAGGACTGGAGTTGTGCAGGCCTTGTCTAAACATTATATCAGCCTGTTTGGACCCACCCTTGAGGGATTTCGAAAAGATATCTGTGGGAGAGTGGACACTTGCACAAGCCTGCACTAGAGACTTTAAAGATACCAATTGATGCACATCACTCACACAAGGCCGTGTGAGTAGTTTTTATTCTCAATTATTAATCAATATTCCCCATACTCCCCAATGTGGGTGTTCTGATAAATCTGCACATTTATCATTGTGCGGTTGTCATTATACTCTACCTCCTATTGACTCAGAAATCTGAGTAGCTTTCTATTCCACAGTCAGAGTGCGCTCACCTTATTTCTTTTTGTTATCGCCGCTGTGATTGAACAGCCCAGCGCAACCACAGAATCACCATCCGCACCATACTCCAGTACAGCAGTGCTATTATAAATTGTATGACCCAGATAGCCTCATTGTGACAGGGTAAATAAACATCACCAGCCATATACTTGGCAAACCTATGTTTAGGTTTGCAGTGCAGCAGTGACGAGGTTAAGTTTCAGTGGAGAGGGCTGCTTAATTAGTCTGATCCCAGCTGCCTCATCAAGGGGCTTTAAAAACCACAGGCTGCACACACAGGCAGGCTAGCTGGTCAGGAGACAGGAGTGAAATGCTGAAGTAAGATTACTGCTACAAGGTCTGTTTTCAAAGTACATGTTTGATGAACTGTCTGTGTCCTGCATGCTGAAAAGAAGCTGCCTTGTTTTTCTATGCTGAAGAGAAGCTAATTTGTTTATGTATGCTGACAAGAAGCTGTTTTGTTTTTGTGTGCTATATTTTTTTAGGCTCAATAAATAAGCCTTATCAAGAAAACCCGCGTGTGGTTGCATGTACCCTGCAACACTCATCTATAAATGGGCTAACATGGGATATATAACAGGGCCTGGAGACTATACATTTCCCTCCATGACGACAACACCCAGTGCCTCCACTGACTTCCTGCCCACATCAGGGCAGTCAGAAATGGTGGGAACTCCACTTCCTCCTCCTCCACCACCATCCCGAGTTCGCCACATCATAAACACCGCGTGTGCGTATATTAAGGCGTGGCAGAGCACATATCAGGGGGCAGAGTGAGCCTGGCAGCGCAGCGGCTAAGAAGAGACGCTGAACTTTATTTTCTGTTTATATCATTTTGTACATATTGTTTATTTTTGGGGAGGAGGGGGGGTGGGGTCACACAGTGAAAAATAAATGTTAATCACACACTGGTAATTCAAACGTCTGTCTTTTGGTAATTCTTGTTCTCATATGTAGAATCATTATTATACACCCATACTTAATACACTCAATATTACATACAATAGTACACCACAGAAACATGTCCTACATTTCCTTTAATCATCAAGCACCCTTTTTAAGTATGGAACAGATTCTTGACCCAACAGTAGATCACATAAAGGAAATACCGTCAGTAAAATAAAGGTGGGCACTTTCACTAATGTTTTGGTTCTAAAACAAATGTGTGTGTTTTGGATCTTCAAATACATGGGGGAAAAAAGCTTAAACCTTTGGGTGCCCTTTGGGCAACAGAGTGCCTTATCCCCTCCGGCAAAGGACGGTCACGTGACCGCCCCTAACCCAGAAATGGAACAGGAGTCCTCTTCGATTTCTCCCATAGAAATTGAGCATATTTGTGTATGACATCATGGTGTCCCTAGGGTGCCAGCCCACAGGACATAGTGGTTACGTCTTGAGGCACCCAAAGGGTTAAATAAGACTAAAAACAAATAATATAACTGAAAAAAACATTGAACAAGGAAAAAAACATATTTGCCCAGAAACACCCGACGTTATCAACTTTACTCAGCAACGAGGAGGACCCGCTCCTTTTAGGTATCATCCTGGTTATCTTCCTTATCGTCTTTGCCATAATCATCATCGTCACTTAAAATGATAAGCAAACAACAGTAACCCTGTCACCCCAAACATTACACCAGTAAATGTAGTACTTTTGTTTGTATAAGTGTAGCTTATAGAGATAGATTAGATAGCAGAACTGTATCTCTATGCCAACCTACTGTAGTATACTATAAAGTATATAATCAACATACACAAACTATAACCCAACTGAAACTGAATTGCATGGTAAACTGTTACAGTGCAGAGACAGGTCAGATTGTGTTATACCAACCCAATACATTCAGGTAACTTAATGGTGTTAACCCTTCTGGAACTGAATAGACTGGTATAGTTTAGATGGTGGTATGTCACTATGTTACACTAGTAGAAAGTAGACATAGGCCAGATGTGATATCTCTATGCCAACCTAATATACTATATAGCCGACACACAGAGGTAACCTAAAGGTTTTAACCCAACTGGAACTGAATTGACGGGTACACTAATAGGGAGTAAGGATAGGTCTAATGATGGTATCTCTATGTCAGTGATTCCCAACCTTTTTGTTTGGAGGAACCCTTGAAGTTTTTCGAAAAATCTCGGGGGACCCCTATCTGGCTGACACATATTGGGTTAATTTCACACCTCACGAGCCCCCTCTATTTCCCACCCTCTACCCATGTATTTCTCTCCCCTCTGTCTCACTCACTCTCCCCCCTCCCGCCTCACATGTATTTATCTCCCCTGCGTCTCACTTACTCCCTCTTTTCCTCACTCACCCCCCCTCTCCTCTCACTCGCCCCTAACTTCCGTTAATTACCCCACTCTTGCTCAATCCCCCCACAAAATACATACCAAAAAAACTCCACCCCCCTAAATACATGTAACCCCACCCGCAATACGGAATAAAAATACCTGCCCCCGCCAATACATATAAAAAATGCCCCCGACGCCCCAATACATTTTTAAAAGACCCCAACTGCCCAGTACATTTTAAAAAGACCCCCACCGCTCCAATACATTTTTTTTAAAACCCCTAATACATAAAATCATCATTATCATCATATCTCCCCCAGCACCCCTCATCATCAATTTCATATATCTCCCACAGCACCCTTCTTCATCATCATCCTCATCTCTCCCCCAGCACCCTTCATCATCCTCATCTCTTCCCCAGCACCCTTCATCATCCTCATCTCTCCCCCAGTACCCTTCATCATCCTCATCCTCATATATCTCCCCAGCACCCTTCATCATCCTCATATCTCCCCCAGCACCCTTCATCATCCTCATATCTCCCCCAGCACCCGTCATCCTCATACAGTATATCTCTCCCAGCACCCTTCATCATCATCATCATCCTCATACAGTATACTGTATCTCCCTCATATCATCCTCATATGAGCCTTGAGAAAGCGGTTCAATCGCGAAACGCGCGCGTCGGCATCCATCACGTGCACGCGCGTAGTCAGTATTGACGTGGCAGCCTTCCAAGTTGCAGAGCAATTAGCTGTCAGACTTAACGCGTGTACTCCCTTCGATACTGGGCAGGAGTTTATGTGGTGACTCGGCAGCTTATGGTGAGGGTAGGACTGGCTTTTTCTCCCGATACACAGTTTGAATTAGTGGTATTAGCATCCCTGACGGTGGTAGCACATTCATGAATATGTGCACAGGTATACTTACAGCCACACCGTCTATAGGGATCTATCAGCCACTGTACTTAATCTCTGTGTATGATAGCTAGCTCTTTAGCATCAGGAGTTTATTAGCTGTTTATAGGTGACTATATATGGGATAATAATAAGTGGGATGTACGATTTATTACCTACTATTGGAGCAGTACAGTACATGTAAGGTGAGCACACACAGACAAGTGTGCATAGATCTATTGCCTTATACAGAGGCATCACGATCTGTCTCATATTATCCACCCACTTCACCCACACATCACCTTGGGACTTGTCTGATACCTAAGACAGGTTATGTGCAACCCCTCCCCACCCTTTGACTATACCTAAACACCACATTTAGGGAATACTGCATATCAGTTCTCTGGGAACGTTTATCTAATACACCTCAAATTGTTCCTCTATTAGGTTAACCCGGAGTGTCACATACACTCATCCTAGGGTTAATATATATGTGTGTCATTTGTTGTATTTTAACACCCATCATTTTAATCAGTTTGGCATTAAAGATTATTTTTAATATTATCATATTACTTTACTGGGGGTACTGAGTGCTATCAGTGGGTTCTTGCTTCTTTACAGTTTATCTATATCAACCTAGTATACTATATTTACCCAACACACACTGGTAACTTAACAGTGTTACCCAGCTGGAACAGAAGTAACTGGTCCACTGGTATAGAATAGAGACATGTCAGATGGTGTTATGCCAACCTGCTATACTATATGCCCAACACGCACAGGTAACCTAAATTGTTAATCCAAATGGAACTGAATTGACTGGTAAATTGGTGGAGCCTAGATACAGGTCCAATTGTGGGTTGCCAATTTATTATATTGTATGTGCCCAACAAACAGAAAACTTAACTGTGTTAATGCGGCTAGAATTGAGTGTCAGGCATACGGTTTCAGAGTAGAGATAGGTCAGATGGTGGTATCTCTATGGTGGTATGCCAACCTAGTATAATATTCATATACTTAACACATTTAATAGTAGAGACTCAGTGACAGATCAAAGTCTGATGATTATATTACCTGCTCCTGTCTCTCAGCATCTCTGACACTGACCGCAAATGGCAGAAGGAGATGGGAGTTGTGGCTGTGTACAGAGGGAAATGCTGCAAAATCCAACCCCAATTGGGATTTGAGAATGAGTTTTTTTGGGAGGGGTTTATTGGGATCGGGCACGTAGTGCTAAACTGCGAGAAGTCTCGGACTTCGGATTTGGGGAATACACAGCCAGCAAGTCTGGGGGGTTTGTGTTAGGGGGACTTTGGAACTACAGGTATCCATCATTAATTTAAAACAATGTACTCTGTAATGGAAAAATCATACTGTCAAATGGTTTGGCATTATTCTTTGGTTCATAACTCTAGGTTGTTAATATATGATGATTATTTGAATGATACACATTATAATAAATGTTATCATACTGTAGTAGTTGGGGATATATGGTACAGCCTTGCTACAGGTGTAAGTAGAGGGATATATCATTGCAGTAGGTACGAGTGCTAAATGCTGAAACAGATGCAAAAGGTTTTTGTTTTTTTTAAAGTTCATACAATTCAACACTATACAGAATATAGTAAAACAAACATGGATGTACCCACATCTTTCACATAGTTGCCCCAAATCTGTTGCAGTCTTTCTGACATGATATAGTAAATCAACTGCAGATTGTAAAATGCTGATGAGTACATGGGCAATATTTACTAAGCAGTGCTACGCCATAATCCACCGTACAGCCAAAACACTTGACTATAATATTTACCGTAAGTAAGGTCATTGACACTTTCCCACATAGAAGACTGATAAACAAGTTGCAATGCTTGGGATTGGACTCTAAGATGGTAGGATTGAAAAGACATTGGCAACATAGAGGTTTGTTAAAGGAAGTACATTCAGAGGAGGTGTAACATCTTTGTTAGTGGGGAACATATGTCTTTATTAGTGATATTACAGAGGGTTTAGAGGGGAAGTATGCATTTTTGCAGATGACAGAAAGATCTGCAACGGGGTTGACACCCTAGAGGGGAGGGTAAGCAAAATGATTAATGATGTAGGCAGAATAGAGGAGTGGTCAGAAGTGTGGCAACTACAATTTAATGCCCCAAAGTGCAAAATAATCACACACAATCTAAAAGGCAGAAATACACTGGCACTAAATCTCAACTCCTCTAGAGGAAAGGGACCTGGAAGTCATTATTTTATCAGATGCAGAAGTAGGCGAGCATTGTAACTAAGGAATGTAACAGCAATAAAGAAAGCCAACAGGATGTAAGGTTGTATAGGGAGAAGTATTAGCAGCAGATAGAGGTAATGATGCTGCTTATTAGATCATTAGTAAATCCTCACCCAGAGTACAGTGTGCAGTCGTGGGCTAAAAATGCTGCATGGCCTACACCCTAAAACGTATCAGGAGAGACTGAAGTTTCTTAATATGTGCAGCTTAGACGAGAGAAGGTGGGTGTTTGAGGGCAATCCTTAATGTAAAATAAAGTCAAGGATCAAGTGGGGAAATTAGGTGTTTCAGCAGTAGATAACGGGTGAATCATAGATTAACCCATCAGGCGCTCAGAAATAACATAGTCCTGCGTTGGTTAAATAATACAATAGTTCAGGTCAACCCCAAATGAATAAATGTAACCTTATGTGATGTCTCTTCCAGCAACTGGCTTGCTTCAAGCACCAAATAGTTGAGATAAAAAGACTCACTTTGAAATTCTGGGGTTAATGGGGTTAGTAACGCAGTACCTTTAATCCGATCCTTCTTCCTTGAATAATGAAGCTGCTCCTGCTGAACCAACTCGTCTTGGCGCTTGGTAAGTATAGAATAAGTGTGGCGCCTCACCGCCACGGATAGCGTGTTGTACCTTCACCGCCAACCCTTCACCCGCTTTCTCACGGTGGGCGGTCACGTGACCGGCGGCCGCGACGAGATTTCCCGGATGCAATGCAGGAGTAGCTGGATACCAACAGCAGCCCGGCGTGCTGGCGGCAATCAATAAAGTAGGTGTTTCAGCAGACAGGAACCAGGCAGACTAGCTGGGCTCAGTGGGTCTTACAGTATCTGCCCTACGTAGCAATGGCAAGAAGAGGTAACTTAAACCAAATTAAAGAAAATACATGCAACAAATGGCACCCAGCATGGATTGTTGCTTTAAGGCAGGAATATCATTTAAAACATACAAGCTGTAAACACAAGAACATGATACATAAAGTGGGAAAACTCGATGTTGTGGGCTAGATAGATATCAAGAGTTTCTAAGCCAAAACATTGGTAATATCCCTTTTTTGGCCATACTGGGCTCTGATTAAACAGAAATAACTGGAAGTATGCAGCTGCATGGGATACTTCACATCATTGTATATTTTTGGTAAATACCTTTTTCCATTTACCTTTTCCCTGCTGACCCTCCTAGGGAGCAACTGTAAACCTGGAGCTACATCTTTATGGTGTGTTTTTAAAAAGCACGAATTATATGGAATCGGAGACTAAAATGTATTTCTTGTTTTCTGCACCATTATGTTACCCTTTAAATGAAGGAGCAATGCAAGTTGGTAATTACAGTGGGTCCTTTTTGTCACTGTCATTTATCATGGAATGGAGAGCTGGAAATTATCTTTTCTGGCGCTGAGGTGAGGTGTTTGAAGAATGTACTTGCAATCTCATCTGTTGAACAGTGACCTCAGGAAAAGGAAAGAAAAAAGACAAAACATGCAGGGAACCTGCAATGGTGTATTACCCAAGGGATGACAGGGTTATGCCATGAAGGAGCAATTTATTAAATTAAAATAGCAAGGTTAAAATAACCATGGATGACATTATACACACATATATAAAAAAAACATGTAAAATACAGATTAAACTATTAGAATGATGGACTCGTGCCTCAGCACTCTCTTGCACTGCGGTACTTAGTCCAGCAATTCTTATTTTTTGCTCCGTCTGGTATAAAATTGGAATCCTACTCACCAGAAGTGAATAGGAAATAAGCACTTGGTTTATGGTCTTTGCCGTTGATATCGCCGTTCGCCTGGTGCTGTGTTTGCCTCTGATGCCGGGGATCCGATTCAGTGCTTCCACAAGCCTTGCTTCCTGGATTGCACACGATCTGCACGGCTCGATGACGTCACCAGTGTTGAATTTCAGCTACGGTGGCTCAACGGTGCCAAAAAACCTTCCAACGCGTTTCGAAAGTACAAATGATGTCTCTCCTCGTCAGGGATAGGTGCTGCTTGTATCTTCTCCATTAAATACCCCAGTTCATAATTAAAGCGCTTTGTGATTGGCGCAATTGCTAATAGAGTAATTAAACCATCTGCCTTTCACCTGTTATCTTATGGAGGCAGGATTTGTTAGTTTTAATAAAACATTATATAATTTCCAGACATTTGAATACAAAAAGATCTCTGTGTTCTGACAAGACCTGTGTATATGGGGTACACTGACCGCTATTTATAATTAAGTAGTTATTATTAACCCCTGTTGTCTCCCTCTAACTTTATTAGATTTTTAAATGGTTTTGGGTGAACTCAGAGATATTTATGCATAACATTGCGATGGCATACTTTAAATGACAGTCAGTGAATCTTTACACATTATTGGATATATGATACCCCTATACATGTTATGATTTTATAAACTTTCAATACGAATTGATGAACAAAATTGTAATGAACAAATATTGTAAATAAAACATTCTAATCTAATTCAACTTAGATATTGCAGAAATTTATACATATACAAATACATTCTCATATATAGATTTGCGGAATATAGTTTTGCGGAATTTAGTTTTTGCTCAATGCAGTTGTGGTTTCAAGGACACTATTAACCATGGTGTTCGGTTGCACAGGAAGGGAAAATCTGAGCTTACCTTGATTTAAGTGGATATATAAAGTGATACATAAAGTGATATAAATAAAGTGAAGTAATATTAACTACGTGTGATTTGTGTTTGAAAATAAACTTAATAAACTTAACATGTGTATTTATTGATTATCAATTAATGTGAGTATATTTAATTTTTTTTAAGTGAATAATAATTGATCTCAGTGTTAAGAAAATATTAATGTGTGTTTATATAAGTGATATTTCAGTTAGTTTATTAAGTGCGATAAAGATTATATTAATGTTAATAATAATAATAATATTACTCATAATCATAATCAAATTGGCAGTCAAATGAGGTGGTTGTATTCAAAGGTTTAGTTGAATTACTACTACTTTAAGAAGGCTGATAAATCGAATTCAATGTTTAGACCTAATGGACTAAGAGTCTTCAACTCAAAAATCCAAAAGGACTCTCTTCTTGAAATAAAATTAATTTTGTCACCACCCCTCTTACTGAAATTTGGACATTCTATACCATGACACTTAAGTCCTATAGGATTTTGCGAATGGACTTTCTTGAAGTGAAGTGACACATTATGAAATTCAAATCCCCTTTTTATGTTGTAAATATGTTCTCCTTGTCTTCTCTGTAGAGTTCTACCCGTGCGGCCCACATATTGGAGGCCACACGGGCATTCTAGGAGATATATAACATATTGACTATGGCAATTAATTAGAGTTCTAATTGGATATTCTTTTTGTGTGACCTTAGATACAAAATGTTTTATTTTAATGCTGAATTGGCAGGCTGAATTGCAGAGCTGGAGGCGAATTTGGTCCTGTGGCGGCGCTACATAGATGACGTTATTTTTATTTGGAGGGGTTCTGTTATGGAGCTAGATCGGTTCAAATTATATCTCAATAACAACGATAGGAATCTTAAGTTCACATTCAAAGAGAGTAAGGACAGTATTGAATTTCTGGACCTCGAACTGTATGTGGAAAATAAGACCTTACAGACAAAAACTTATTATAAACAAGTGCAGGCAAACAATTATCTCCTGGCTAGTAGTAACCACAACCCAAATTGGATAAAAAACATTCCAAAGGGACAACTGGTCAGGATCAAACGTAATTGTTCTGAACCCCATATGTTTGAATCACAGGCACAGGAGTTGAAACAAAAATTCCTAGATAGAGAATATAATAAACACCAGCTAGATCAAGCAGTAGAAACTGTAAGAAACATGACTAGATCAGATCTATTAAAATATAAACCTAAGGATCAACATAATGATAATAATACAGTGGCGTTCATAACACAATATAACACACTAGCACCACAGATAAGAATTTTTTTTGCTAAATATTGGGGTTTGTTGAAACAGGATGAATTTCTAAGTAAACATCTGAAAGAAAAACCTGAAATATATTTCAGGCGAGCCAATAATCTAAAAACATATTTGTCACCAAGTTGTCCTTTCAGTAAACACACTGCCACCAAAAATAATAACATCAAAGGTTATTATCCATGTGCCAAATGTACAGCCTGCCAATTCAGCATTAAAATAAAACATTTTGTATCTAAGGTCACTCAAAAAGAATATCCAATTAGAACTCTAATTAATTGCCATAGTCAATATGTTATATATCTCCTAGAATGCCCGTGTGGCCTCCAATATGTGGGCCGCACGGGTAGAACTCTACAGAGAAGACAAGGAGAACATATTTACAACATAAAAAGGGGATTTGAATTTCATAATGTGTCACTTCCCTTCAAGAAAGTCCATTCGCAAAATCCTATAGGACTTAAGTGTCATGGTATAGAATGTCCAAATTTCAGTAAGAGGGGTGGTGACAAAATTAATTTTATTTCAAGAAGAGAGTCCTTTTGGATTTTTGAGTTGAAGACTCTTAGTCCATTAGGTCTAAACAGTGAATTCGATTTATCAGCCTTCTTAAAGTAGTAGTAATTCAACTAAACCTTTGAATACAACCACCTCATTTGACTGCCGATTTGATTATGATTATGAGTAATATTATTATTATTATTAACATTAATATAATCTTTATCGCACTTAATAAACTAACTGAAATATCACCTATATAAACACACATTAATATTTTCTTAACACTGAGATCAATTATTATTCACTTAAAAAAAATTAAATATACTCACATTAATTGATAATCAATAAATACACATGTTAAGTTTATTAAGTTTATTTTCAAACACAAATCACAAGTAGTTAATATTACTTCACTTTATTTATATCACTTTATGTATCACTTTATATATCCACTTAAATCAAGGTAAGCTCAGATTTTCCCTTCCTGTGCAACCGAACACCATGGTTAATAGTGTCCTTGAAACCACAACTGCATTGAGCAAAAACTATATTCCGCAAAACTATATTCCGCAAATCTATATATGAGAATGTATTTGTATATGTATATATTTCTGCAATATCTAAGTTGAATTAGATTAGAATGTTTTATTTACAATATTTGTTCATTACAATTTTGTTCATCAATTCGTATTGAAAGTTTATAAAATCATAACATGTATAGGGGTATCATATATCCAATAATGTGTAAAGATTCACTGACTGTCATTTAAAGTATGCCATCGCAATGTTATGCATAAATATCTCTGAGTTCACCCAAAACCATTTAAAAATCTAATAAAGTTAAAGGGAGACAACAGGGGTTAATAATAACTACTTAATTATAAATAGCGGTCAGTGTACCCCATATACACAGGTCTTGTCAGAACACAGAGATCTTTTTGTATTCAAATGTCTGGAAATGATATAATGTTTTATTAAAACTAACAAATCCTGCCTCCATAAGATAACAGTTGAAAGGCAGATGGTTTAATTACTCTATTAGCAATTGCGCCAATCACAAAGTGCTTTAATTATGAACTGGGGTATTTAATGGAGAAGATACAAGCAGCACCTATCCCTGACGAAGAGAGACATCATTTGTACTTTCGAAACGCGTTGGAAGGTTTTTTGGCACCGTTGAGCCACCGTAGCTGAAATTCAACACTGGTGACGTCATCGAGCCGTGCAGATCGTGTGCAATCCAGGAAGCAAGGCTTGTGGAAGCACTGAATCGGATCCCCGGCATCAGAGGCAAACACAGCACCAGGCGAACGGCGATATCAACGGCAAAGACCATAAACCAAGTGCTTATTTCCTATTCACTTCTGGTGAGTAGGATTCCAATTTTATACCAGACGGAGCAAAAAATAAGAATTGCTGGACTAAGCACCGCAGTGCAAGAGAGTGCTGAGGCACGAGTCCATCATTCTAATAGTTTAATCTGTATTTTACATGTTTTTTTTATATATGTGTGTATAATGTCATCCATGGTTATTTTAACCTTGCTATTTTAATTTAATAAATTGCTCCTTCATTGCATAACCCTGTCATCCCTTGGGTAATACACCATTGCAGGTTCCCTGCATGTTTTGTCTTTTTTCTTTCCTTTTCCTGAGATCACTGTTCAACAGATGAGATTGCAAGTACATTCTTCAAACACCTCACGTCAGCGCCAGAAAAGATAATTTCCAGCTCTTAATCCAACTCTGGGTAGAAGATACCAGATTATTCTTTTCAAGGCAGCTCCAGGACTACCATTGGGACTCTGTATCTAAGGTTTACTATTGTATATAATTGTTGTTTACATAAGCGCTGATCACACACCTATTATTTCACCTATCATGGAATGGAACTCAATTATTTATACTTCTCTGCATCTGTGCAGTTGTGTTTCCAGGCATGGTCATCCTCAAACCCGTTTCTTTGTTAGTTACTATTGGTTTAGAAAGAGTTTTTGTAGATTAATGAGGCAGGCCAGTGGGGACATTTCCATTCAAGGTTCAAAGTTGTTTTTGGAGCTCTGACAGAACAGAACCTTGACAGCCTCAGTAACCTTCTTGTTGCGTAGACTATATATGAAAGGACTCATGGCAGGGGTCACCACTGCAGTTAGCACAGCCATAATCTTCTTGGTGGTCAAGGAAGAATTTTGAGTGGCTCGGACATACATAAAAATACTGCTTCCATAGTATAACAAAACCACTGTTAGATGGGAGGCACAGGTGGAGAATGTCCGAAGACGTCTTGTCCCCGATGGAATTCTCAGCACAGTAGAGATAATATAGATGTAAGAAATGGTGGTAAAAATCAAGGAGCCCAAGATTACAACAGTGGAGATTACAAAGATCACCAGTTCAATCATACTGATGTCTGCGCAAGAGAGTTTGATCAGAAGAGTGGAGTCGCAAAAGAAATGGTTAATGACATTGGGCCCACAGAAAGGCAGTCTGGTGATTATCAAAATTGAGGGCAACAGCAGAACATGGAGGGCCCCAAGCCAACATCCCCAACACAAGTGAAGACAAATCTTATGGCTCATAACAGTGCAATAGTGCAATGGTTGACATATTGCTAAATAACGGTCAAAAGACATCACTGCGAGAAGTATCAGCTCTGTAGTGCCCAATAAGAAATAGAAAAAAGACTGCACAAAGCAACCAACAAATGAAATAGTCCTGCTCTGTGAGAGGGAGATCTGCAGCATTTTAGGGATGACAGTTGAGGTAAAGGATATTTCCAGGAGGGAGAGGTTACAAAGGAAGAAGTACATGGGTGTCTGAAGTCGAACATCTGTGATGACGAGAAGGATTACCAAAATGTTTCCTGTGAGTGTCACTAGGTAGGCGATGAACAGCGCGAAACCCAGCAACCACCTGGGATCAGATGAGAGTCCCAGAAGAATAAATTCAGTCACATTATTTAAGACCATCTCTTTCCCAGCTTAATAGATATTTGTTGAGCCTGATGTAGAATCGATATAATGAAAAAAATCATTAGTTTAGAAACAGACATTAAGGTAAAATTTCCGGCTGGTGGCATGACGTAAAAAGGATTTACCGGCAGAAGTAATATCAGCCCTTTAGATCAATAATGAAGAGCTTTTTATATTATCCTATAGCATTCCTTCAAATCCTAAAATAACTTTTTGAAGAATTTCAGCCGCTCATCTATTTTTAAACACATTTGTAGCAGATTTTTTTTGAGGGGGGGCGGGGGGAGGGGAGGAGGTCTTCAAAAAAGTTACCTCTTTGTTTCAGAAACGACTATTAATCTGTGTAAGGTCCACGTGGTACTATGGAATAGCCTGTATGGTGTCTGGTGGAATTGCACGGCTGTTACATATGAACCTTTGGGACTAATTCAATAAACTGTTGTATTTCTTAAATTGAGTAACGCAATGAAAATCTCACATTCCGTGCAAATAAAAATACAAACCTGGCAATCTTGACTTACATTTTATTTAAAATGGAATTCACATCACAAAATCACTGATCAGTCACACTATATACACCATCAACAATTACTGAAGGGGTAATGTGGTAAAACATCAGAGTTTGGAGTACAGTAGGTAGATAGATACCTTTTTATTTGTCCAGCAAATAGTTTATATATTATAGGCTTTGGAACCTCTCAGGGTTCTTCATCAGGCTCCTGTCTTGTTCTATTCTAGAGCTTACACTTGTATCTCCATTATGTTCCATGTCCTTATTACAGTATATTACAATATAGTGTAGTTTCTTATTTCTTCTTTCTTAATTTTCACACTAGCTGCCAGCATCCTTATCATCACATCTCTCTTTCTCCCCATATCCATTGTCACTAGATATCTCTCTACTAGACTGTATATAATGTCCTCCTTTTGCATATGTTTACCCTACCTGATGAAGAACCCTCAGAGATTTGAAAGCTTGTAACATATCAACTATTTGTTTTGACAATAAAATGTATCACACTACAGTACCTCCTTCTCCCTCCTTTATTTTTTACCAGCTAAGTAGTGAGTACCAATGACCAGTTTGGTAAATATGGTCCCTTACTTGGTAAGTAATTATTTTTATTTCTGCTAGTAGGACCTCACTTACTGTGACCATTTATTTAGCATACTGTACACAGGGTATATACCATACATAGCATACTGCACATAGCATACAGAGGGTAATGTGTATAGAAGAGACCATTGTGTTCCTAGAAGATTTATTTTAATAATATCCATTACCACCAACTACAGGTACTCCCCCCCATATAAAAAACAATAACTATCCTAGAATTGAAGGAACCTGTGGTTCTATCATGACATGTTATTCTTGGAGCTTCCTGCAGTAGGTTATTTTTTAGATCGTGAAATACACCGGGTTGGGTCACATAAAACGCACAATTATTGAAGGAAATCAGAACAAAGATAAGATCAGAGCAGGAGGCTTCCCTATCAGAGGTGCCTATGTTACTGAGATTATATTTTACATTTTGCGCGTCAAAATTTCAGTGCTAAAAAGTAATACAAATCTTCATTAAATGTGCGTTATGTGTCATATGTACGAAGACTTCATACATGATGCAAAAATGTGTTGTTTGAAATGATGTTTGACACACCACGTCATGTTGAATATTTGATTGATATAATTGAAATGAATGCAGAAATGTGTATCGTTTTCATTAATAACTAGTATTAGTAAATATATATTATTCGTGTAATATTTATAATAGCAATACTGGGGGGAAAAATTACACTTTCTGATAACCTATATACAGAAAATCTGTGCTGCATCAAATAAATATTTGGGTTGATACCTAGCAACTTAATTCTGCGCTAATTATTAACAAACTTTTTAGGGGTTACAGCAAGTCAGACTTTTCGTACGATTTTGACATACTTTTTCTCTGTGGGGGGGGGGGGGGGTTGGGGGGGGACACTGAGAAACATTATTTGTTAGTACATATGATTACCATATGTACACCATGCAGGACCTATTTCTTTTGCATCCCCCTCCCAAAAAAAAAGAAAAAATCCTTTTTGACACTGATGAGGCAGATGGAGAAATTTCAGGTTAGTACATAATTGGTGTACACCAGCGCACTTAAAAATTATGTTTTATGATTGCCAATTTTCCACCAAAAAAGCTGTTTGCGACACAGTACAAAGGTCCCAAAGTCAAAACCCCTCCATGAATGGCACCTTAATTGATGGAACAATGAAGTAAGGGAAGTTCTCCTCTTGTCACCATCAATAGCGCTGCTAGTCCAGTTGGGATAGTGCAGAGTAAATAAGTACCTTAGTATTAGGTGATACCTTTTTTATTTGGACTAACAATTGATGATATTATCAGACAAGCTTTCCAGAGTTCTACTCTCTTCCTAAGGTCAGTAATACTGATTTACTTAATATTCTGTGAGTTTGACCCAGATGTAAAAACCAAGATAACAATCTCAGGCAAATGATATAGATACGTCATGGTAGAGGGGATAGTAAATAAACGGACAGGGCAATAAATGGATTAAAGGGATGGTGAGAAATGTGAAGAGCATGTACAGTAGGACCATCCATTTGCCATGGGAAGGGCAATGGGGAGAAGGTTTTGAATTGTGAAGGAAACCCTATATAAGCCTTAAGTCCTCTGTTTTTAGTGTCCAAGAGCATGTTATTGGAATGAGACCTTAAAATAGAACAAACAATGTGTAGATTGTCATTTGCTTAAAACTAAGTTTTTGTGCAGTTCTCACCTTTTTCCCAGTTACTGAGTTAATGTCTTCTCAAAACCCAGGTGTAATAATGTCCAGTAGGTAATATGTAATCTTGGATGTAGCAGAATTGAGCAAAACACAAATGTACCTCCATCCTTGAATTTGTCTCTTCCTTTTACCTTCGTTGTAAGACAATGGGATTTGAACTTGTTTTATATCCCATAGATCATATACTTAGGGGATTCATGATGTCCTCGGGGGGAGATATATGATTTATGATTTGTGTTTCTTGGGACATGTTGAAAGTTTTGGTGAACACAATTACTATACTGTTTGAAGAGACTCACTTATCTGGTCAAAATATACTTTTGGGGGCTATTTATAGTATCAAGGTCTCCTGGCTGCAACACGGAGCAAAAAATAGCACCGAATGTATCATTGCTTTCAAGGGGATATTTCATTTTGAAATATCTGGTGCTATCTCTTGCACCACTTTTTGCACTGGTGTTGCAGTTCATAGAGCATGTGACTTGTACATCAAGGCAAAAGTAACAAAAAAACTGCACCGTATGTATCAGAGGAAAAATTATCATTAAAATCAATAGGCTTTTTTGTATTTATTTTTTTCAAACATTTTTATTAGGCATAATCATCTTTACAGACATTGGTTTTACATTATCAGTGTTGGCCTAATACAGTTGTATTTTCCTTGTTCATGTGGGGGGAGAGAGAAAGAAAGGAAAGATCCCCTAAGGCCACGTCATGGTCCCTGGGGTGTGGAAAAAGAAAGAGAAGAGGGGAGAGGAGGGGGGGGGGGAGAGAGAGGGAGTCATTCCACCCTCTCCTCGTCCGTCCGGGTCCCGGCATCCATCCTTCATGGCCTAACTGTGGTTCAGATCCGTCTGGGGTTGTATCCTGATTTGGTTCGGATTAATGGGTTAACCAGGGTTCCCAGATTTTATAGAAACCTTCAGTTGAGCGTTTCAAGAAGGCCGTGAGTTTTTCCATACGCATAACATCGTTAACTCTTTTTTTCACTAGCTGTTTGGTGGGGGGCTGTAACAGGGGACTTATCCCTGTTCACTAATATGCCTTTAATCTAGCAGTGTGGTGGTTAACTTCTGGTAGTTAATTACTAAACACCACCTGCCTGATTTAGATGGCTTACAAAAACCTGTCTGTTCAGACAGGAAGTGACTCCTTAGCTCACTTTTGAGCTGACCTTTGGAGGCATCACATGTTTTGAGCTCTGTCAGAAACCACAGCAGAGCTGATTTCAAGACACAGGGAAAACTACTAAACCTGAAGCTGACAAACCCTGAGTGAAGGGAGCTGAACCAGGAACTGAGAAGATTTTCCCTCCAAGAACCAGATAAGAATTTCATTATTAAGAGACTGCTTATATCTGCTTATTTTCATGCTATATGTCAACTTCACTCCTCCGCTGAAATGGATCTCTCCTGCCGCCGCCGGTAAGCCTGGTACAGTATGTGTGTTTTGGATCTTGAAATACATGGGGAAAAAAAGCTTAACCCTTTGGGTGCCCTTTGGGCAACAGAGTGCCTTATCCCCTCTGGCAAAGGACGGTCAGGTGACCGCCCCTAACCCGGAAATGGAACAGGAGTCCTCTTCGATTTCTCCCATAGAAATTGAGCATATTTGTGTATGACATCATGGTGTCCCTAGGGTGCCAGCCCGCAGGACATAGTGTTTACGTCTTGAGGCACCCAAAGGGTTAAATAAGTCTAAAAACAAATAATATAACTGAAAAAAACATTGAACAATAAAAAAAACATATTTGCCCAGAAACACCCGACGTTATCAACTTTACTCAGCAACGAGAAGGACCCGATCCTTTTAGGTATCATCCTGGTTATCTTCCTTATCGTCTTTGCCATAATCATCATCGTCACTTAAAATGATAAGCAAACAACAGTAACACTGTCACCCCAAACATTACACCAGTAAATGTAGTACTTTTGTTTGTATAAGTGTAGCTTATAGAGATAGATTAGATAGCAGTACTGTATCTCTATGCCAACCTACTGTAGTATACTATAAAGTATATAATCAACATACACAAACTATAACCCAACTGAAACTGAATTGCATGGTACAATGCTACAGTGTAGAGACAGGTCAGATTGTGTTATGCCAACCCAACACATACAGGTAACTTAATGGTGTTAACCCTTCTGGAACTGAATAGACTGGTACAGTTTAGATGATGGTATGTCACAATGTTACACTAGTAGAAAGTAGACATAGGCCAGATGGTGATATCTCTATGCCAAACTAATATACCATATAGCCGACACACACAGGTAACCTAAAGGTTTCAACCCAACTGGAACTGAATTGACGGGTACACTAATAGGGAGTAAGGACAGGTCTAATGATGGTATCTCTATGTCAGTGATTCCCAACCTTTTTTGTTTGGAGGAACCCTTGAAGTTTTTCGAAAAATCTCGGGGGACCCCTATCTGGCTGACACATATTGGATTAATTTCACACCTCACGAGCCCCCTCTATTTCCCACCCTCTACTCATGTATTTCTCTCCCCTCTGTCTCACTCACTCACTCTCCCCCCTCCCGCCTCACATGTATTTATTTCCCCTGCGTCTCACATACTCCCTCTTTTCCTCACTCACCCCCCCTCTCCTCTCACTCGCCCCTAACTTCCGATTACCCCACTCTTGCTCAGTCCCCCCACAAAATACATACCAAACCCCACCCCCCTAAATACATGTAACCCCACCCGCAATAGGTAATAAAAATACCTGCCCCCGCCAATACATTTTTAAAAGACCCCCACCACCCCAGTACATTTTAAAAAGACCCCCACCGCTCCAATACATTTTTTTTAAAACCCCTAATACATAAAATCATCATTATCATCATATCTCCCCCAGCACCTCTCATCATCATTTTCATGTATCTCCCACAGCACCCTTCTTCATCATCATCATCATCCTCATCTCTCCACCAGTATCCTTCATCATCCTCATCTCTCCCCCAGTACCCTTCATCATCCTCATCCTCATATATCTCCCCCAGCACCCTTCATCATGCTCATATCTTCCCCAGCACCCTTCATCATCCTCATAACTCCCCCAGCACTCGTCATCCTCATATATCTCCCCCAGCCCTCTTCATCATCATCCTCATATAGTATATCTCCCCCACCACCCTTCATCATCCTCATCTCCCTCAACACCCTTCATCATCCTCATATCTCCCCAGCACCCTTCATCATCCTCATATATCTCCCCCAACACCCTTCATCATCCTCATACAGTATCTCCCCAGCACCCTTCATCATCCTCATATATTTCCCCCAGCACCCCATATCATCCTCCTATCCCCCAAGCACCCCTCATCAAATCATCCTCCTCATATACCCACCCCTCTGCATCTCACATAACCCCTTCCTGCATCTCACATCACACTCCCCCTGCATCTCCCTCCTCCTGTAGCTCACAAGCCACAACAGATCACCCCCCTCTGCGCGCACCACTCACCCCACATACTGATCACCCATCCCAGCACCCTACTACAGTAGGCCGTGTTCTGCCCCCCCCCCCTGCCCACTATGCTGGTAATTCTACATTGCTACCAATCCCCCATACGGATTTCCCTCCCCCATCCCATCTGCCTTCCTCAGGCGGTGGCTTAAGAAAGCGGCAGGCAGGAGGCTTGCGGTGGGTGGGAGGCTCGAGGCGGGAGGTGCTATAGCTAACAGCAGGCACCAGAAGTGCTGGACTGCTAGAGCGCGCTCCTATAGAGGAGGGAAGATGGAGGAGAGCCAGGGGGAGAGCTGTCGCGGGCCGCAGTGCGAGTGGCTCAGCAGAATCCGTGGGACTGCTCCACAGAACCCCAGGGTTCTGCGGACCCCTGGTTGAGAATCACTGCTCTATATCAACCTAGTATACTATATATACCCAACACACACGGGTAACTTAACAGTGTTACCCAACTGGAACAGAAGTAACTGGTCCACTGGTATAGAATAGAGACATGTCAGATGGTGTTATGCCATCCTGCTATACTATATGCCC
This sequence comes from Ascaphus truei, assembly GCF_040206685.1. Lineage (NCBI taxonomy): Eukaryota > Metazoa > Chordata > Amphibia > Anura > Ascaphidae > Ascaphus > Ascaphus truei. Next base: position 23,734,269 of record NC_134495.1, read on the forward strand.
AACACGCACAGGTAACCTAATTTGTTACTCCAAATGGAACTGAATTGACTGGTAAATTGGTGGAGCCTAGATACAGGTCCAATTGTTGTTGCCAATTTATTATATTGTATGTGCCCAACAAACAGAAAACTTAACTGTGTTAATGCGGCTAGAATTGAGTGTCAGGCATACGGTTTCAGAGTAGAGATAGGTCAGATGGAGGTATCTCTATGGTGGTACTGTATGCCAACCTAGTATAATATTCATATACTTAACACATTTAATAGTAGAGACTCAGTGACAGATCAAAGTCTGATGATTATATTACCTGCTCCTGTCTCTCAGCATCTCTGACACTGACCGCAAATGGCAGAAGGAGATGGGAGTTGTGGCTGTGTACAGAGGGAAATGCTGCAAAATCCAACCCAATTGGGATTTGAGAATGAGTTTTTTTGGGAGGGGTTTATTGGGATCGGGCACGTAGTGCTAAACTGCGAGAAGTCTCGGACTTTGGATTTGGGGAATACACAGCAAGCAAGTCTGGGGGGTTTGTGTTAGGGGGACTTTGGAACTATCCATCATTAATTTAAAACAAATTCTGTAATGGAAAAATCATACTGTCTAATGGTTTGGCATTATTCTTTGGTTCATAACTCTAGGTTGTTAATATATGATGATTATTTGAATGATACACATTATAATAAATGTTATCATAGTAGTTGGGGATATATGGTACAGCCTTGCTACAGGTGTAAGTAGAGGGATATTTCATTGCAGTAGGTACGAGTGCTAAATGCTGAAACAGATGCAAAAGGTTTTTGTTTTTTTTAAAGTTCATACAATTCAACACTATACAGAATATAGTAAAACAAACATGGATGTACCCACATCTTTCACATAGTTGCCCCAAATCTGTTGCAGTCTTTCTGACATGATACAGTAAATAAACTGCAGATTGTAACATGCTGATGAGCACATGGGCAATATTTACTAAGCAGTGCTACGCCATAATCCACCGTACAGCCAAAACACTTGACTATAATATTTACCGTAAGTAAGGTCATTGACACTTTCCCACATAGAAGACTGATAAACAAGTTGCAGTGCTTGGGATTGGACTCTAAGATGGTAGGATTGAAAAGACATTGGCAACATAGAGGTTTGTTAAAGGAAGTACATTCAGAGGAGGTGTAACATCTTTGTTAGTGGGGAACATATGTCTTTATTAGTGATATTACAGAGGGTTTAGAGGGGAAGTATGCCTTTTTGCAGATGACAGAAAGATCTGCAACGGGGTTGACACCCTAGAGGGGAGGGTAAGCAAAATGATTAAAGATGTAGGCAGACTAGAGGAGTGGTCAGAAGTGTGGCAACTACAATTTAATGCCCCAAAGTGCAAAATAATCACACAAAATCTAAAAGGCAGAAATACACTGGCACTAAATCTCAACTCCTCTAGAGGAAAGGGACCTGGAAGTCATTATTTCATCAGATGCAGAAGTAGGCGAGCAATGTAACTAAGGAATGTAACAGCAATAAGGAAAGCCAGCAGGATGTAAGGTTGTATATGGAGATGTATTATCAGCAGATAGAGGTAATGATGCTGCTTATTAGATCATTAGTAAATCCTCACCCAGAGTACAGTGTGCAGTTGTGGGCTAAAAATGCTGCATGGCCTACACCCTAAAACGTATCAGGAGAGACTGAAGTTTCTTAATATGTGCAGCTTAGACGAGAGAAGGTGGGTGTTTGAGGGCAATCCTTAATGTAAAAGAAAGTCAAGGATCAAGTGGGGAAATTAGGTGTTTCAGCAGACAGGAACCAGGCAGACTAGCTGGGCTCAGTGGGTCTTACAGTATCTGCCCTACGTAGCAATGGCAAGAAGAGGTAACTTAAACCAAATTAAAGAAAATACATGCAAAAAATGGCACCCAGCATGGATTGTTGCTTTAAGGCAGGAATATCATTTAAAACATACAAGCTGTAAACACAAGAACATGATACATAAAGTGGGAAAACTCAATGTTGTGGGCTAGATAGATATCAAGAGTTTCTAAGCCAAAACATTGGTAATATCCCTTTTTTGGCCATACTGGGCTCTGATTAAACAGAAATAACTGGAAGTATGCAGCTGCATGGGATACTTCACATCATTCTATATTTTTGGTAAATACCTTTTTCCATTAACCTTTTCCCTGCTGACCCTGCTATGGAGCAACTGTAAACCTGGAGCTACATCTTTATGGTGTGTTTTTAAAAAGCACGAATTATATGGAATCGGAGACTAAAATGTCTTTCTTGTTTTCTGCACCATTATGTTACCCTTTAAATGAAGGAGCAATGCAAGTTGGTAATTACAGTGGGTCCTTTTTGTCACTACGTCATTTATCATGGAATGGAACTTAATTATTTATACTTCTCTGCATCTGTGCAGTTATGTTCCCAGGCATGGTCATCCTCAAACCCTTTTCTTTGTTAGTTACTATTGTATTGTATTGTATGTCTTTATTTATATAGCGCCATTAATGTACATAGCGCTTCACAGCAGTAATACATGTGGTAATCCAATAAATAACAGATAATATAAATAACAGATCATGGGAATAAGTGCTTTAGACATTAAGGAAGAGGAGTCCCTGCTCCGAGGAGCTTACAGTCTAATTGGTAGGTAGGGAGAACGTACAGAGACAGTAGGAGGGAGTTCTGGTAAGTGCATCTGCAGGGGGCCAAGCTTTATGTGCCATGTGTTCAGAATAGCCACAGTGCTATTCATATGCTTCTTTAAGCAAGTGTGTCTTAAGGTGGGTCTTAAAGGTGGATAGAGAGGGTGCTAGTCGGGTACTGAGGGGAAGGGCATTCCAGAGGTGAGGGGCAGTCAATGAAAAAGGTTTAAGGCGGGAGAGGGCTTTAGATACAAAGGGGGTAGAAAGAAGACATCCTTGAGAAGAACGCAAGAGTCTGGATGGTGCATAACGAGAAATTAGGGCTGAGATGTAAGGAGGGGCAGAAGAGTGTAAAGCTTTAAAAGTGAGGAGAAGAATGGAGTGTGAGATGCGGGATTTGATCGGAAGCCAGGAGAGGGATTTCATTAGGGGAGATGCTGAGACAGATCTAGGAAAGAGTAGAGTGATTCTGGCAGCAGCGTTAAGGATAGATTGTAGGGGAGACAGGTGAGAGGCAGGAAGGCCGGACAGCAGGAGGTTACAGTAATCAAGACGTGAGAGAATGAGGGCCTGAGTCAGAGTTTTAGCAGTCGAGCAACAGAGGAAAGGGCGTATCTTTGTTATATTGCGGAGGAAAAAGCGACAGGTTTTAGAAATGTTTTGAATGTGAGGGGCAAATGTGAGAGAGGAGTCGAGTGTGACCCCAAGGCAGCGTGCTTGGGCTACTGGGTGAATGATCGTAGTTCCAACAGTAATGTGGAATGAGGTAGTAGGGCCAGGTTTGGGAGGAAGTATGAGCAGCTCTGTTTTAGCCATGTTGAGTTTAAGGCGGCGGAGGGCCATCCAGGATGATATAGCAGAGAGACATTCAGAAACTTTGGTTTGTACAGTAGGTGTAAGGTCGGGTGTTGAGAAATATATTTGTGTGTCGTCAGCATAGAGGTGATAATTAAACCCAAAAGATGTTATTAGGTCACCTAGAGAGAGTGTATACAGAGAAAAGAGAAGAGGTCCCAGGACAGAGCCCTGGGGTACCCCCACAGAGAGATCAATAGAGGAGGAGGAGGTATTAGCAGAAGAGACACTGAAAGTACGATGGGAGAGGTAGGATGAGATCCAGGATAGAGCTTTGTTCCGAATGCCAAGAGTATGGAGAATGTGAAGGAGAAGAGGGTGGTCCACGGTGTCAAATGCTGCAGAGAGGTCGAGTAATATGAGCAGAGTGTAATGACCTCTGTCTTTGGCAGCATGGAGGTCGTCAGTTATTTTAGTGAGGGCTGTTTCTGTGGAGTGAGCATTACGGAAGCCAGATTGTAGAGGGTCTAGGAGAGAATAGGTGTTGAGAAAATGGAGCAAGCGAGCGAATACAAGACGTTCAAGGAGTTTAGAGGCAAAAGGCAGGAGGGAGACAGGCCGATAGTTAGAAAGACAGGTAGGGTCAAGCTTGCTGTTTTTGAGTAATGGTATGACTGTTGCATGTTTGAAGGAGGATGGAAAGGTTCCAGAGCAAAGGGAGGAGTTAAAAATGTGCGTGAGCGTAGGGATTATAGTAGGAGCAAGAGGTTTTAGGAGATGGGAGGGAATGGGGTCAAGAGGGCAAGTGGTAGAGGGAGAAGAGGCGATCAACAGCGACACATCCTCCTCTGAGACAGTGGAAAAAGAGTCAAGGAAGGCAGGAGGAGAGTTAGGAAGAAGTGTAGGATGGGAGGAAGAAACAGAGGGGATGTTCTGACGTATGGATTCCACCTTTTCCTTAAAATAGTCAGCAAAGTCCTGAGCGGAGATGGAGGAAGGAGAGGCAGCTGAGGGTGGTTTGAGTAGAGTATCAAAGACAGAGAACAGTCGGCGTGGGTTAGACTTGTGCATGTTGATTAGTGAAGAAAAGTAGGCTTGTTTAGCTTGCGAGAGGGCAGAGTTGAAACAGGATAGCATAAATTTGTAGTGAAGGAAGTCTGCGAGAGTATGAGATTTCCTCCAGAGGCGTTCAGAGGAACGAGTGGAGGAACGCAGCATGCGCGTGTGGGAATTTAACCAGGGTCTAGGGTTAAAAGGGCGAGTGCGGCAGAGAGAAAGCGGGGCATGTAGATCAAGAGAGGAGGACAAGGCAGAGTTGTAGTTCCTGACCAGTTTGTCAGGGTCTGTAGCAGAGCTTAGAGAGGAGAGGGAGGAGTGTAACGTGGACTCAAAGTCAGGTAAGTGAATAGAGCGCAGGTTTCTGCAGAATCGGGGGGTAGATGGAGGTGGAGAAGGGGAGAAGCGAGATAGAGAGAATGAGATGAGGTGATGGTCAGAGAGAGGAAAAGGGGAAATGGAGAAATCAGAGAGAGAGAAGTTTTTAGTGAAAACCAGGTCTAAGTAGTGGCCATCCTTGTGGGTGCTGGCTGCAGTCCACTGTTGAAGGCCAAAAGAAGAGGTTAGAGAAAGAAAGCGGGAAGCCCAAGGGAGAGAGGGGTCATCAATGTGGCAGTTGAAGTCCCCAAGGAGAAGAACAGGGGAGTCTGAGGAGAGGAAGAAAGAGGGCCAGGATTCAAAGTGAGAGAGAAAGGCAGAAGGGGGATGAGTAGAGGTAGGTGGGCGATACATGACCGCCACATGAACAGGGAGAGGAGAGAAGATCTGGACAGTGTGAACCTCAAAGGAGGGAAAGGCAAGAGAGGGGGGAATAGGAAGGGTTCGGTAACGGCAGAGAGAGGAGAGCAGGAGCCCCACACCTCCACCCCTGCCATCAAGGCGCGGAGTGTGGGAGAAGGAAAGGCCACCATAAGAGAGGGCAGCTTCCAGAGCAGAGTCAGACTGAGTGAGCCAGGTCTCAGTTATAGCAAAGAGAAGCAGGGAGTGAGAGAGAAAGAAGTCATGCACAGAGAGGAACTTGTTAGAGAGGGAGCGAGCATTCCAAAGGGCACAGGAGAAAGGGAGAGAGGAGGGAGGGTGGCAGGGGATGGGTATGAGGTTGGAGGGGTTAACACCAGAAGGAGTAGAAGTTGTATGTGGGAGGCGAGGACGAGAGCAAGTAGAAATAAGGCAGGGACCAGGATTGGGAGAGATATCACCAGAAGCAAGGAGTAGAAGCATGGATAGAAAGAGGATGTGTGAGGATGATTTATAGGGGTGTGTTTTAGTGCAGGGTGTATAGTTGTGTGGTGACAGAGGATGCAGGTAAGAAAGGAGTTCATGTGAACTGAGAAGCGGGGAAGAAAGGAGAGATGGAGATATATGAATAGAGTTAGAGACATAAGGAGACTGGTGGAAGGAAGTGCATAATTTGAAAATAAGTGCGGTTGCAGCAAATATAAAAAATAAAGGCGGCATCACAGCAATAGTTAAGTGTTGAGATGTGCAGTCTTAGATAGATGATATCCTCTTTTCCAACGTAGATCAAAAGCAGGAATCAGAAGCAGTAGGTGATGTCCACTTTTCCACTTCTTTTTGAACTTCCTTTTTAAACTTCATATTCTACTTGAAACATTTCTACTTACAAGCATATCTGCTTGCAAGCATGGCTGCTAGCAGCAGTGGCTGTTAGGAGTTTACTTATATACTTTTAGAAAGTCACCTGGTTGGCACAAAAAACTTAATTAGCACATGTGAGGGTAGTTAAAGCAAATGGTTTTTCTAAGGTGGGTGTTGCCTTGCCTTGCCTTGCACAAGTGTGAAAGCTGAATTAAATTAAGACAGTAGGGGGATGATTTACAGACAGACAATTGGAATATGTTTTTACCTAAATAGAACTAAATACACAGCATGGGAGGATATCAGGATAGACAGACAATTGGAATATGTTTTTACCTAAATAGTACTAAATACACAGCATGGGAGGATATCAGGATAAACAGACAATTGGAATATGTTTTTACCTAAATAGAACTAAATACACAGCATGGGAGGATATCAGGATAGACAGACAATTGGAATATGTTTTTACCTAAATAGAACTAAATACACAGCATGGGAGGATATCAGGATAGACAGACAATTGGAATATGTTTTTACCTAAATAGAACTAAATACACAGCATGGGAGGATATCAGGATAGACAGACAATTGGAATATGTTTTTACCTAAATAGAACTAAATACACAGCATGGGAGGATATCAGGATAGACAGACAATTGGAATATGTTTTTACCTAAATAGAACTAAATACACAGCATGGGAGGATATCAGGATAGACAGACAATTGGAATATGTTTTTACCTAAATAGAACTAAATACACAGCATGGGAGGATATCAGGATAGACAGACAATTGGAATATGTTTTTACCTAAATAGAACTAAATACACAGCATGGGAGGATATCAGGATAGACAGACAATTGGAATATGTTTTTACCTAAATAGAACTAAATACACAGCATGGGAGGATATCAGGATAGACAGACAATTGGAATATGTTTTTACCTAAATAGAACTAAATACACAGCATGGGAGGATATCAGGATAGACAGACAATTGGAATATGTTTTTACCTAAATAGAACTAAATACACAGCATGGGAGGATATCAGGATAGACAGACAATTGGAATATGTTTTTACCTAAATAGAACTAAATACACAGCATGGGAGGATATCAGGATAGACAGACAATTGGAATATGTTTTTACCTAAATAGAACTAAATACACAGCATGGGAGGATATCAGGATAGACAGACAATTGGAATATGTTTTTACCTAAATAGAACTAAATACACAGCATGGGAGGATATCAGGATAGACAGACAATTGGAATATGTTTTTACCAATGTAGCCATGTCTAAGATTGGTGTACATATCTCTTTCTCATGCTGGCAGTAAACCTGGTAAGTATGCAGGATTGCCAGCAACAATCATGAGGTTTGCCCTCACACCCTGGTGAGGTGTCATATGTCCCCAAAGGAAGTGACAACATGCAGTGTGTTCCCACTTAGTGATACAGAGCATGTTTGTTCTCTGGGGGGTGATATAAGACACAGCACTGCCTAAAGTTAGGAGTTCAGTTTCCTGTTGTTGTGCTGCTCTGTTCACTGAGAGGCACGTGAAGGTCTGCAACAATGTTGCAGTGTCTCCTGCTAGCTGTGAGTCAGTGAGCAGACGCAGCAGAGTTAGAGGAGCTGAGAGAGACAAAGCAGCTCAAGAGAGGAGATTACAGCAGCCAGAGAAGTTTGGAATCTCTTTGAGAGGATAGGTGGAAAGCAGCTCTATTAGAGAAGGTACCTTCCTAAGGGAGTGCTACAAAGAGATGAGTGGCTGAGCTGTTAGCTGTGAGGGGCAGCTTGCCCATACCAACCATCAATAAAGATGCCCTGTTCGAATATACCTCCACTGTGTGAGTGTGAAGTTACTCAGCAGTGGATGGCACCACCAAGACGGAGTTCCTCACCAGGACCATCTCCCTGCGGAAGCACAGATCCTGATGAGGTGGAGGCGCTGCACTGGATATAGGTAGGACTCGCACACACTACCTCAGCTGCCTGTCTGGATGACATCCCCTAATACCATCAAGCGGGAGACTCAGGAGCCCTGTTGCCTACAGGTGCACCACCAGACACGAACACGTAATGGGGACTGGTTAGACTACCCGGGCCAATGTGAGATTGGGGGGGGGGAAAACCCGTTACAATTGGAGGCGCTGCTGAGATACCTGTCAACAGGACAGGCTTTTGCTAGGCACACTAGGAAACAGGGAAAGTGTATGCTGCCTTTTTGTGCTGTGTTGGGATGGAACCGCAGGGACGACCTGGGAACCTGAGAGGAGTTAGTGGGTCTGGAGAGGGGCTATAGCTGTCCTAGTCACCTTGAGGTAGCGCTAGGGGTAGGATGCCTGAAGGGATAGCCTGTTAACGAGGTCAGAAATTCTGGAGAGTTCTTTGGTCAAAAAAACATCTCAGAGACTAGTTGGGAAAAATCTTCTCATTTGAAATCCAGGAGTTCAAATATATTTCTAACACCACAGAGTTTAAAGATTGATATTGTAGAGTAATTTTAACTATGTTTGGAACATTTTTGAAAGGTTTCAGTTTTTGTCAAAAATGGCAGTTCTTTGGTCAAAAAAAATCTCAAGACTAGTTGGGAAAAATCTTCTCATTTGAAATCCAGGAGTTCAAATAGGGTTCTAACACCACAGAATTTAAAGATTGATATTGTAGAGTAATTTTAACTATGTTTGGAACATTTTTGAAAGGTTTCAGTTTTTGTCAAAAATGGCAGTTCTTTGGTCAAAAAAAATCTCAAAGACAAGTTGGAAAACATCTTCTCATTTGAAATCCAGTTGTCCAAATAGATTTCGAACGCCACAGAACTTGAAGATTGATATTGTAGAATCATTTAAACTATGTTTGAAATATTTTTGAAACATTTTCTTTTTTCTCAAAAATGACAGTTCTTTGGTCAAAAAAACATCTCAGAGACTAGTTGGGAAAAATCTTCTCATTTGAAATCCAGGAGTTCAAATATATTTCTAACACCACAGAGTTTAAAGATTGATATTGTAGAGTAATTTAAACTATGTTTGGAACATTTTTGAAAGGTTTCACTTTTGTCAAATATGGCAGTTCTTTGGTCAAAAAAAATCTCAAAGACAAGTTGGAAAACATCTTCTCATTTTAAATCCAGTTGTCCAAATAGATTTCGAATGCCACAGTACTTTAAGATTGGTATTGTATAATCATTTAAACTATGTTTGAAACATTTTTGAAAGATTTTATTTTTTCTCAAAAATGACAGTTCTTTGGTCAAAAAAACATCTCAGAGACTAGTTGGGAAAAATCTTCTCATTTGAAATCCAGGAGTTCAAATAGGGTTCTAACACCACAGAATTTAAAGATTGATATTGTAGAGTAATTTTAACTATGTTTGGAACATTTTTGAAAGGTTTCAGTTTTTGTCAAAAATGGCAGTTCTTTGGTAAAAAAAACATCTCAGAGACTAGTTGGGAAAAATCTTCTCATTTGAAATCCAGGAGTTCAAATAGGGTTCTAACACCACAGAATTTAAAGATTGATATTGTAGAGTAATTTAAACTATGTTTGGAACATTTTTGAAAGGTTTCAGTTTTTGTCAAAAATGGCAGTTCTTTGGTCAAAAAAATCTCAAAGACAAGTTGGAAAACATCTTCTCATTTGAAATCCAGTTGTCCAAATAGATTTCGAACGCCACAGAACTTGAAGATTGATATTGTAGAATCATTTAAACTATGTTTGAAATATTTTTGAAACATTTTCTTTTTTCTCAAAAATGACAGTTCTTTGGTCAAAAAAACATCTCAGAGACTAGTTGGGAAAAATCTTCTCATTTGAAATCCAGGAGTTCAAATATGTATGTATGTATGTATGTCTTTATTTGTATAGCGCCATAAAATGTACATAGCGCTTCACAGTAGTAATACATGTCATATAAATAACAAATATAAATAACAGATCATGGGAATAAGTGCTTCAGACATACTGTAAAAGTAACATTAAGGAAGGAGTCCCTGCTCCGAGGAGCTTACAATCTAATTGGTAGGTAGGGAGAACGTACAGAGACAGTAGGAGGGAATACTAGTAAGTGCGTCTGCAGGGGGCCAAGCTTTGTGTCATGTGTCCATGATTATCCAGTGCTACTCATATGCTTCTTTAAGCAGATGTGTCTTAAGGTGGGTCTTAAAGGTGGTTAGCGAGGGGGCTAGTCGGGTATTGAGGGGAAGGGCATTCCAGAGGTGTGGGGCAGAAAGTGAGAAAGGTTTAAGGCGGGAGAGAGCTTTAGATACAAAGGGGGTAGTAAGAAGACTTCCTTGAGAAGAACGCAAGAGTCGTGATGGTGCATAGCGAGAAATTAGGGCTGAGATGTAATGAGGGGCAGAAGAATGTAAAGCTTTAAAAGTGAGCAGTAGAATTGAGTGTGAGATACGCGATTTAATCGGAAGCCAGGAGAGGGATTTCAGCAGGGGAGACGCTGAGACAGATTTAGGAAAGAGTAGAGTGATTCTGGCAGCAGTGTTTAGGATAGATTGTAGGGGAGACAGGTGAGAGGTAGGAAGGCCGGACAGCAGGAGGTTGCAGTAATCGAGACGTGAGAGAATGAGGGCCTGAGTCAGAGTTTTAGCAGTTGAGTAACAGAGGAAAGGGCGTATCTTTGTGATATTGCGGAGGAAAAAGCGACAAGTTTTAGAAACATTTTGAATATGAGAGGAGAATGAGAGAGAGGAATCAAGTGTGACCCCTAGGCAGCGTGCTTGGGCTACTGGGTGAATGATTGTAGTTCCAACAGTAATGTGGAAGGAGGTAGTAGGGCCAGGTTTGGGAGGAAGTATGAGGAGCTCTGTTTTAGCCATGTTGAGTTTAAGGCGGCGGAGGGCCATCCAGGATGATATAGCAGAGAGACATTCAGAAACTTTGGTTTGTACAGCAGTTGTAAGGACAGGTGTTGAAAAGTATATTTGTGTGTCGTCGGCATAGAGGTGATAATTAAACCCAAAAGATGTTATTAGGTCACCTAGAGAGAGTGTGTACAGAGAAAAGAGAAGAGGTCCCAGGACAGAGCCCTGGGGTACCCCCACAGAGAGATCAATAGAGGAGGAGGAGGTGTTAGCAGAAGAGACACTGAAAGTACGACGGGAGAGGTAGGATGAGATCCAGGATAGAGCTTTGTTCCGAATACCTAGAGTATGGAGAATGTGGAGGAGAAGAGGGTGGTCCACTGTGTCAAATGCTGCAGAGAGGTCGAGTAATATGAGCAGAGTGTAATGACCTCTGTCTTTGGCAGCATGGAGGTCGTCAGTTATTTTAGTGAGGGCTGTTTCGGTGGAGTGAGCAGAGCGGAAGCCAGATTGTAGAGGGTCTAGGAGAGAATAGGTGTTGAGAAAATGGAGCAAGCGAGAGAATACAAGACGTTCAAGGAGTTTAGAGGCAAAAGGCAGGAGGGAGACAGGTCGATAGTTAGAAAGACAGGTAGGGTCAAGCTTGCTGTTCTTGAGTAATGGTATGACTGTTGCATGTTTGAAGGAGGATGGAAAGGTTCCAGAGCAGAGGGAGGAGTTAAAAATGTGTGTGAGCGTAGGGATTATAGTAGGAGCTAGAGGTTTTAGGAGATGGGAGGGAATGGGGTCAAGAGGGCAAGTGGTAGAGGGAGAGGAGGCGATCAACAGCGACACATCCTCCTCTGAGACAGCGGAAAAAGAGTCAAGGAAGGCAGGAGGAGAGTTAGGAAGAGGTGTAGGATGGGAGGAAGAAACAGAGGGGATGTTCTGCCGTATGGATTCCACCTTTTCCTTAAAATAGTCAGCAAAGTCCTGAGCGGAGATGGAGGAAGGAGAGGCAGCTGAGGGTGGTTTGAGTAGAGTATCAAAGACAGAGAACAGTCGGCGTGGGTTAGACTTGTGCATGTTGATTAGTGCAGAAAAATAGGCTTGTTTAGCTTGCGAGAGGGCAGAGTTGAAACAGGATAGCATAAATTTGTAGTGAAGGAAGTTTGCGAGAGTGTGAGACTTCCTCCAGAGGCGTTCAGAGGAATGAGTGGAGGAACGCAGCATGCGCGTGTGGGAATTTAGCCAGGGTCTAGGGTTAGAAGGGCAAGTGCGGCAGAGAGAAAGCGGGGCATGTAGATCAAGAGACGAGGACAAGGCAGAGTTGTAGTTCCTGACCAGGTTGTCAGGGTCTGTAGCAGAGCTGAGAGAGGAGAGGGTGGAGCTTAAAGTGGACTCAAAGTCAGGTAAGTGAATAGAGCGCAGGTTCCTGCAGAACCGGGGGGTAGATGGAGGTGGAGAAGGGGAGAAGCGAGATAGAGAGAATGAGATGAGGTGATGGTCAGAGAGAGGAAAAGGGGAAATGGAGAAGTCGGAGAGAGAGAAGTTTTTAGTGAAAACCAGGTCTAAGTAGTGGCCATCCTTGTGGGTGCTGGCTGCAGTCCACTGTTGAAGGCCAAAAGAAGAGGTTAGAGAAAGAAAGCGGGAAGCCCAAGGGAGAGAGGGGTCATCAATGTGGCAGTTGAAGTCCCCAAGGAGAAGAACAGGGGAGTCTGAGGAGAGAAAGAAAGAGAGCCAGGATTCAAAGTGAGAGAGAAAGGCAGAAGGGGGATGAGTAGAGGTAGGTGGGCGATAGATGACCGCCACATGGACCGGGAGAGGAGAGAAGATCTGGACTGTGTGAGCCTCGAAGGAGGGAAAAGCAAGAGAGGGGGGAATAGAAACTGTTCTGTAACGGCAGAGAGAGGAGAGCAGGAGCCCCACTTCTCCATTTCCCCTTTTCCTCTCTCCGACCATCACCTCATCTCATTTTCTCTCTCTCGCTTCTCTCCATCTCCATCTCGCCCTCGTTTTTGCAGAAACCTGCGCTCTATTAACCTACCAGCTCTTGATTCCACTTTACGCTCCTCCCTCTCCTCTCTCAGTTCTGCTTCAGACCCTGACAACCTGGTCAGGAACTACAACTCTGCCTTATCTTCCTCTCTTGATCTTCATGCCCCACTTTCTCTCTGCCATCCTCGCCCTTCTAACCCCAGACCCTGGCTAAACTCCCACACACGCATGCTGCGTTCCTCCACTCGTTCCTCTGAACGCCTCTGGAGGAAATCTCATACGCTCGCAGACTTCATTCATTACAAATTTATGCTATCCTGTTTCAACTCTGCCCTCTTTCAGGCTAAACAAACCTACTTTTCATCACTAATCAACACACACAAGTCTAACCCACGCCGTCTCTTTTCTGTCTTTGACTCTCTACTCAGACCACCCTCAGCTGCCTCCTCTTCTTCCTCCATCTCACCTCAGGACTTTGCTGACTTTTTTAAGAAAAAGGTGGAGTCCATACGGCAGAACATCCCATCTGTTGCCTCCTCCCATCCCACAATGCTTCCCAACTCTCCTCCTGTCTTTCTTGACTCTTTTTCTGCTATCTCGGAGGAGGATGTATCACTGCTGATCTCCTCTTCTCCCTCTACCACTTGCCCTCTTGATCCCATTCCCTCCCATCTCCTAAAACCTCTTGCTCCTTCTATAATCCCTATGCTCACACAGATCTTTAACTCTTCCCTCTACTCTGGTACCTTTCCTTCATCCTTCAAGCATGCAACCGTTATACCATTACTCAAAAACAGCAAGCTTGACCCTACCTGTCCTTCTAACTATCGACCTGTCTCCCTCCTGCCTTTTGCCTCCAAACTCCTTGAACGTCTTGTATTCTCTCGATTGCTACACTTTCTCAACACCTATTCTGTACTAGACCCTCTACAATCTGGCTTCCGCACTGCTCACTCTACTGAAACAGCCCTCACTAAAATAACTGACGACCTCCACGCTGCCAAAGACAGAGGTCATTACACTCTGCTCATATTACTCGACCTCTCTGCAGCATTCGACACCGTGGACCACCCTCTTCTCCTTCACATTCTCCATACTCTTGGTATTCGGAACAAAGCTTTATCCTGGATCTCCTCTTACCTCTCCCATCGTACCTTCAGTGTCTCTTTTGCTAACACCTCCTCCTCCTCTATTGATCTCTCTGTGGGGGTACCCCAGGGCTCTGTCCTGGGACCCCTTCTCTTTTCTCTCTACACACTCTCTCTAGGTGACCTAATCACATCTTTTGGGTTTAAATATCACCTCTATGCTGACGACACACAAATTTACCTTTCAACCCCTGACCTTACACCTGCTATACAGACCAAAGTTTCTGAATGCCTCTCTGGAATATCATCCTGGATGGCCATCCGCCGACTGAAACTTAACATGGCAAAAACAGAGCTCCTTATACTACCTCCCAAACCTGGCCCTACTACATCCTTCCACATTGCTATTGGAAATACGATCATTCACCCAGTAGCCCAAGCACGCTGCCTAGGGGTCACACTTGATTCCTCTCTCTCATTCTCCTCTCATATTCAAAACGTTTCTAAAACTTGTCGCTTTTTCCTCCGCAATATCACAAAGATACGCCCTTTCCTCTGTTACTCAACTGCTAAAACTCTGACTCAGGCCCTCATTCTCTCACGTCTCGATTACTGCAACCTCCTGCTGTCCGGCCTTCCTACCTCTCACCTGTCTCCCCTACAATCTATCCTAAACACTGCTGCCAGAATCACTCTACTCTTTCCTAAATCTGTCTCAGCGTCTCCCCTGCTGAAATCCCTCTCCTGGCTTCCGATTAAATCGCGTATCTCACACTCAATTCTACTGCTCACTTTTAAAGCTTTACATTCTTCTGCCCCTCATTACATCTCAGCCCTAATTTCTCGCTATGCACCATCACGACTCTTGCGTTCTTCTCAAGGAAGTCTTCTTACTACCCCCTTTGTATCTAAAGCTCTCTCCCGCCTTAAACCTTTCTCACTTTCTGCCCCACACCTCTGGAATGCCCTTCCCCTCAATACCCGACTAGCCCCCTCGCTAACCACCTTTAAGACCCACCTTAAGACACATCTGCTTAAAGAAGCATATGAGTAGCACTGGATAATCATGGACACATGACACAAAGCTTGGCCCCCTGCAGACGCACTTACTAGTATTCCCTCCTACTGTCTCTGTACGTTCTCCCTACCTACCAATTAGATTATAAGCTCCTCGGAGCAGGGACTCCTTCCTTAATGTTACTTTTACAGTATGTCTGAAGCACTTATTCCCATGATCTGTTATTTATATTTGTTATTTATATGACATGTTTTACTACTGTGAAGCGCTATGTACATTTTATGGCGCTATACAAATAAAGACATACATACATACATTAACCCCTTATATAGAGGATAATGTGTAACTGCAAAGCACAGAATCCCTGAATACAGGAACTAGGTGTAAAACAAGCATTAACCCCATCATTGCCCAGGAGCCTGAAACACATTGTCCCACAATGCATTGCAAGCCCCTGTGGCAGTGAAGGGGTTATAGCTTCGGTGTTGACCAGTCAGGCACTAGAGGAATAGACAGGGGAGGGGGTGAAAGGGTTAAACACACTCGGATCTCTTCAGCGTCTGGACGATGTCCTTGCCCTGATGTGTCACTTTGCAGGCGAAGCTGTCGTGCTTGAGCCAGTCGGAGACGGGCATGGTGTAGAAACTGTTCTGCATGTACGTGTTGTCACTCTGTTTACTGACTACCGAGGTCTGCACCCCGTCATTCTGATCCTTCCCGTCCATCGTCCACTTCACCGACGCAGACTTGGGCGTGAAGTCGGTCAGTGAGCAGACCAGGGTGGCCTTATTGGTGGCTATCTCCTCCGCAGAGGGAGGGAAGAGGGACACGGAGGGAGCCTTCACGTCACCGGCTGTTGGGGACAGGAGAGGGACACAGTGAGAAACAAGGCAGTGACCACAGATAAGTCATTTATTAGAGAGGACATGCAGTGAGAAAAGTCCTGTATTAGGGTTAGTGTCACCGTCCTCCTGCCATAAGGGCGTCTCATGATACATGAGGTCCCCTCTCAAATTATCACATAAACCTAACTCCCCCCATGAATTGGGTATGAATAGAACGTTCCAAAGACCTGGTTATACAGATTGGAGCAAATAGGTTGACTGTATCTATGACAACAGTCTGAGCCAATCACAAAGCTCCATGTGTGAAAGTTCCATTGTTAGGGCACAATAATAATGACAAGTCATCCAAGATCTTTAGAAAGTTCCATTGATAAAACCAACCTGGGGGGGGGGAGGGGCTGACACACAGTAATTTCCCCCAAACTTATTTTAACTATACAGATTTGTTATAAGATGTGACACCTTTTATTGGTACCACAAGATAATAATGTATATACATAACAGTGTGTATAAAGCTTTCCATACCGCACAGGCCATCTCTTTACATTACACATAAAGAAGGGAGCTGTGAGATTTGGAAAGTTCTGCACATATTATTATATCTATGAATTTTTATCTTATACAAATCTAACACTTTCATTCAGAACCAATACAGCTAGAACTTTCCATAACAGTTAACCTCAGTAACATATTACCCCTCCCTGTAACAAACAGTGAGCATCAAATGAGAGAACAATACAATGAAACACACAATCACACACATATTGTTTCTATATTTAGGATATTTCGCCAGGAAACGCACATTGAGAAAATGATTTTAATTTATATGAATGTCCTGGGAAGACACGAGAGATAAAGGTAATTTGCCCCAGATCAGACATAATGTAAGCGGCATCGATCCCATTCATTAAAATATGGATCAGCAGAAACACGAAACAGACAAAGTTTTTATTCAGTCCCAAACTTTGCAGAACATTTGCAGAGAATTGTAGTCATCAGCTGTAACACCGGGCTGGCGATGTTCCTTCTGTTTGTAATGAGACACTTTGGGAATTATTTACTAAAGACTCGCGGCTGCAAAACAAGTGGAAAAAACAGCACCAGATTTAGTAGGGGAGAGTCTCCAATTACTTACAATAAATTCCTTTTCTTTGATAAATCTGCTGCTGTTTGTGCTCCAATTTTGCAGCCGAGAAACTTTAGTGAATAGATTGTCTGTCTTTGTACCAAAAATAAGTTTACTTGGACGAGGAAAAAGAATAAACACATGAATATTGGTTGAAGAGGAAAATGTTACAGAGATGAAATATTTTAGCCTCTGGGAGAATCCTGCATCTTTATAACTAATTCCCTGGGACATTTATTCTTTAGGTAAAATAGATCAAGTGTTTTGTAGATTTAAAGTCTTTGTACAAATCTATTGTTTCAAATGGGGAAAACACAGACACAAAGCGTCTTCTCGTGGGAAGGAGAGAAACTGTGTGAGAGATAACAGTGACAGCAAGGAGAGACACAGCTATGTCACAGGTATAGAGGAGCAGGGTGACACATAGCTGTTTGCACCTACAGAGAGAGTTATAGAATAAGAAAAGACATCTAGTTACAGATTCAATCGTTTAGGACAATTTACACATTTTTATAAAGTAAACATAAACTT
The DNA here is from genome assembly GCF_040206685.1 of Ascaphus truei. Lineage (NCBI taxonomy): Eukaryota > Metazoa > Chordata > Amphibia > Anura > Ascaphidae > Ascaphus > Ascaphus truei. Next base: position 23,751,770 of record NC_134495.1, read on the forward strand.
ACCTTATGTGCTGTGGGATCAGATGGAGAAAGAAAGCGGGCAGATGAAAATAAAACACGTATAAGACCCTATAATGAATGATGAGGGTACTTACTGGGGACGTCGACTTGGGTTCCACCACCGAAAATCCACCACAGTGCTTCAGAGCTGTACAAAAACCCTACAAGGTTTGCTAACCTGGGGCCACCTAGGACATTGCTCGGACTGATAGGTTCTAGGGGTGCTGGAGCACAGGACTTCTGAGACATTCCGTGTGTTCTTTGTCTGTTCTTATTTCACATGGATGAGCAGCAATGTTTTTATTAAACAATATTTGGGTTCATTACACAAGACTTCCCTGAAATCCCTCTCTTGGTTAGTGTCTAAATGCAGGGACACATTCTAAATAATTACAATGAGGTTATTACCTATTTATATAAAAGTTCTAGTCTCTGTGTTGCCCTGGGGAAGTGCAGATTTACCATAGGATTTGTGATAACTTGTAATCTGGATAAAGGATATATAGTTTAATTACAGAGTGTACAAAGCTGTGGGAAAATCCCCGGCATATTCTTAATGTGTAACAATGAAGAAGAGACTTGTGAGGTTTAAAACGCTCTGCACACACAGCTCAACACTGGATCTGACCCGGGAGACAGGCCCTGGATGGTAATTACACTGAGATAATTCAGGGTTGCTGGGGTCCCATCACTACATCTCTCTTGGAAATAATTTTCTTTGTACAAATCTATTGTTTCAAATGGGGAAAACACAGACACAAAGCGTCTTCTCGTGGGAAGGAGAGAAACTGTGTGAGAGATAACAGTGACAGCAAGGAGAGACACAGCTATGTCACAGGTATAGAGGAGCAGGGTGACACATAGCTGTTTGCACCTACAGAGAGAGTTATAGAATAAGAAAAGACATCTAGTTACAGATTCAATCGTTTAGGACAATTTACACATTTTTATAAAGTAAACATAAACTTACCTTATGTGCTGTGGGATCAGATGGAGAAAGAAAGCGGGCAGATGAAAATAAAACACGTATAAGACCCTATAATGAATGATGAGGGTACTTACTGGGGACGTCGACTTGGGTTCCACCACCGAAAATCCACCACAGTGCTTCAGAGCTGTACAAAAACCCTACAAGGTTTGCTAACCTGGGGCCACCTAGGACATTGCTCGGACTGATAGGTTCTAGGGGTGCTGGAGCACAGGACCTCTGAGACATTCCGTGTGTTCTTTGTCTGTTCTTATTTCACATGGATGAGCAGCAATGTTTTTATTAAACAATATTTGGGTTCATTACACAAGACTTCCCTGAAATCCCTCTCTTGGTTAGTGTCTAAATGCAGGGACACATTCTAAATAATTACAATGAGGTTATTACCTATTTATATAAAAGTTCTAGTCTCTGTGTTGCCCTGGGGAAGTGCAGATTTACCATAGGATTTGTGATAACTTGTAATCTGGATAAAGGATATATAGTTTAATTACAGAGTGTACAAAGCTGTGGGAAAATCCCCGGCCTATTCTTAATGTGTAACAATGAAGAAGAGACTTGTGAGGTTTAAAACGCTCTGCACACACAGCTCAACACTGGATCTGACCCGGGAGACAGGCCCTGGATGGTAATTACACTGAGATAATTCAGGGTTGCTGGGGTCCCATCACTACATCTCTCTTGGAAATAATTTTGCCCACTTAGCAAAATGAACATCCTCATCAGACCGGACACTGGACACACCTGGCTATTATCCCTGGCTTTTACCTTCATATCTTGGGGTGGCCCTGACCTCTGACCTCTCACACGTCCCGCGCCCGCAGCCTCCACTGCTGCTAGTACTTCAGCTCTGATGCCAGCAGCCCACATCATTGTCCATCTCCAGACTCCTAGGGCATCTCTCAGCTACAAGCCGATTGTCACTAGTATTTATCACAGCCCGTGTAACGTGAAGGCTCAGAGCACAATTAACCCATTCTCTGCCAGAGGGGCCTGCAATGCATTGCCTTCTAAAGAGTTTCTGGCAGCAAAACGGTTAATGTGTCCCCCTGTTTGTTGGTGTCAGTGACTTCATGTTACCATGACGTGTGTGCTGTTTGTTACATGTGACATGTCCCATGCTACGTCCCCTCATTCCATGTCTTGGGGGTCAGTGTTTGTCACAGATCTCCCCCTCCTTACTGTCAGTATAATGTCCCAGCGCAGTGTCCATGCGTACGTGAGGCCGCACACAACATCTGTCCCTACACCGACCTGTAACTGGTCACTTCCCCCACTATACATCTCTGTCATAACAAGGACATTTCTCAGCTCGGGTCCCAGACCCCGGGGGTGGCAGGTTGGGGCTGATTTGGGATTTCATATGTTACAGAACGTAACCACTGTCAGAAAGGGCATCACACGTGTGTATGTAACATACATGTATGTCCCACAGCACCGATGGGTTCATATTGTTACATAGTGCAGTTTATACCAAGTGTTACCGTGGGACTGCGTATAAAGACTGTTTATTTGGTGAGTGAGTAGCTATGGATCCCATGTGATTATATAAGTAATATAGCATTGGGCGGAGTGTGGGTTAGGAGTTACTGTGGGAGATTCTGTATCTGCCGCATGTAAAGCAGAGAACTGCAGGTCCATTTGGGCCATGAAATGATAAGAAAAGATTCTTATCCATAAGCTGGATTCTGATTGGCTGGTTACATTTTGTATTATTTGTTCCTGTTTATACTGCACCGACACACTTTATTCGAGCAAATACCCAGTATGTACCTGGCAGATACCTGGAATGCGCCGCTCCTCACCTCTGACAAGCCCCGTTGTGTTTGCCTTCCCAGCCTGGGTTCATGCCTGGCTGACGGGCGGCTGATCTGTTAAATGATAATGATTAGGATTTAATAGGCTGCAATGCTTCGCGTGTCTACCAGATGGCATAAATTCATGAATTGTAATGCAGTATATATACATGTACTGTGCAGTATTGCAGCCAGTGGGAATAAAATGCTTCAATCCCTGCCGGAAAATAACTCAATGCACTCGGGCAGAAAACAGTCACAAACCTCAATACACCCGGGTATACCCGAATTCGTGGGACTAGCCGAGCTCGAATAAAGTGTGTCGCCAGTGTATGTTGGTCCGCACATATTCGTGGCCCTGAGGAGTGACAGGGTTAATAAGGCATCTTGCTGTGCGCTCTCTTCCCATGTGACACTTTATATCATTACAGGACTGGGGATAAGAAATGACAGAGACCGATAAAGATACAATTGTTTTATTGAATGATTCAGGCAGACAAAGTGACACAAGGAACAGGAGGTGACCTCCACATAGTGACATCACAAAGCCGTGTAACCTCTTAGGTGCTGGAAACCCCTCACGTCAGGCTAGTTCAGCACTGCAGGGGTTAAGACCACAGATGGAGAGGAAAGTAAGAAGACGGGGAATATATTAGAAGGAGCAATAGGTAATACTAGGTCATTAACCCCTTATATAGAGGATAATGTGTAACTGCAAAGCACAGAATCCCTGAATACAGGAACTAGGTGTAGAAAACGTATTAACCCCATCATTGCCTCAGGAGCCTGAAACACATTGTCCCACAATGCACTGCAAGCCCCTGTGGCAGTGAAGGGGTTATAGCTTCGGCGTTGACCAGTCAGGCACTAGAGGAACAGACAGGGGAGGGGGTGAGAGGGTTAAACACACTCGGATCTCTTCAGCGTCTGGACGATGTCCTTGCCCTGATGTGTCACTTTGCAGGCGAAGCTGTCGTGCTTGAGCCAGTCGGAGACGGGCATGGTGTAGAAACTGTTCTGCATGTACGTGTTGTCACTCTGCTTACTGACTATCGAGGTCTGCACCCCGTCACTCTGATCCTTCCCGTCCACCATCCACTTCACCAACGCAGACTTGGGCGTGAAGTCGGTCAGCGAGCAGACCAGGGTGGCCTTATTGGTGGCTATCTCCTCCGCAGAGGGAGGGAAGAGGGACACTGAGGGAGCCCTCACGTCACCGGCTGTTGGGGACAGGAGAGGGACACAGTGAGAAACAAGGCAGTGACCACAGATAAGTCATTTATTAGAGAGGACATGCAGTGAGAAAAGTCCTGTATTAGGGTTAGTGTCACCGTCCTCCTGCCATAAGGGCGTCTCATGATACATGAGGTCCCCTCCCAAATTATCACATAAACCTAACTCCCCCCATGAATTGGGTATGAATAGAACGTTCCAAAGACCTGGTTATACAGATTGGAGCAAATAGGTTGACTGTATCTATGACAACAGTCTGAGCCAATCACAAAGCTCCATGTGTGAAAGTTCCATTGTTAGGGCACAATAATAATGACAAGTCATCCAAGATCTTTAGAAAGTTCCATTGATAAAACCAACCTGGGGGGGGGAGGGGCTGACACACAGTAATTTCCCCCAAACTTATTTTAACTATACAGATTTGTTATAAGATGTGACACCTTTTATTGGTACCACAAGATAATAATGTATATACATAACAGTGTGTATAAAGCTTTCCATACCTCACAGGCCATCTCTTTACATTACACATAAAGAAGGGAGCTGTGAGATTTGGAAAGTTCTGCACATATTATTATATCTATGAATAATTATCTTATACAAATCTAACACTTCTGTGAAGCCCTATCACAGTCTGACATTAATTAACCAATGGGGTAAGAATTAAGTGTATAAAGATCTGAGAGAATCACTCTGTAATTGCCCCCGATGAAGCCACAACGGTGAAACATATGTTGGGCAGGCTAAGCGTCACCACTTAGTGCGCTGGCTATATCGTAGAGGACTGTTGCCTTCTCTCAGTTAGAGTGTTTCGGAGCCTTCTAAAGGAAGCACAACACTCTGACTACTTTCCTATTTGTCATGGTTCTGAGTACAAGACACATACTTTGTGATCTTGAAATAGCTGTTCTGCTAAACATAACAGACCTCTAGGTTCATTTACCTTTGAACCCGTTGGTCTGGTACATATGTGTGTGTATATATCCGTATACTAGCATTAGCTGGCTCAACAAATATATTATTCTGAGCACACACACTACATTAAGCTATACTCTCCATTTAGGTGTAGTCCTCAAACTATATAGAACTGTATTGGTATAACTACCACTGTGTTAGAGTAATTTAAACTATGTTTGGAACATTTTTGAAAGGTTTCAGTTTTTGTCAAAAATGGCAGTTCTTTGGTCAAAAAAATCTCAAAGACAAGTTGGAAAACATCATCTCATTTGAAATCCAGTTGTCCAAATAGATTTCTAACGCCACAGAACTTGAAGATTGATATTGTAGAATCATTTAAACTATGTTTGAAACATTTTTGAAAGATTTTATTTTTTCTCAAAAATGACAGTTCTTTGGTCAAAAAAACATCTCAGAGACTAGTTGGGAAAAATCTTCTCATTTGAAATCTAGGAGTTCAAATAGATTTCTAACACCACAGAATTTAAAGATTGATATTGTAGACTTATTTTAATTATGTTTGGAACATTTTTGAAAGGTTTCAGTTTTTGTCAAAAATGGCAGTTCTTTGGTCAAAAAAATCTCAAAGATAAGTTGGAAAACATCTTCTCATTTGAAATCCAGTTGTCCAAATAGATTTCTAACGCCACAGAACTTGAAGATTGATATTGTAGAATCATTTAAACTATGTTTGAAATATTTTTGAAACATTTTCTTTTTTCTCAAAAATGGCAGTTCTTTGGTCAAAAAAACATCTCAGAGACTACTTGGGAAAAATCTTCTCATTTGAAATCCAGGAGTTCAAATATATTTCTAACACCACAGAGTTTAAAGATTGATATTGTAGAGTAATTTTAACTATGTTTGGAACATTTTTGAAAGGTTTCAGTTTTTTGTCAAAAATGGCAGTTCTTTGGTCAAAAAAAATCTCAAAGACAAGTTGGAAAACATCTTCTCAGTTGAAATCCAGTTGTCCAAATAGATTTCTAACGCCACAGAACTTGAAGATTGATATTGTAGAATCATTTAAACTATGTTTGAAATATTTTTGAAACATTTTATTTTTTCTCAAAAATGGCAGTTCTTTGGTCAAAAAAACATCTCAGAGACTAGTTGGGAAAAATCTTCCCATTTGAAATCCAGGAGTTCAAATAGGGTTCTAACACCACAGAATTTAAAGATTGATATTGTAGAGTAATTTTAACTATGTTTGGAACATTTTTGAAAGGTTTCAGTTTTTGTCAAAAATGGCAGTTCTTTGGTCAAAAAAAATCTCAAAGACAAGTTGGAAAACATCATCTCATTTGAAATCCAGTTGTCCAAATAGATTTCGAATGCCACAGAACTTGAAGATTGATATTGTAGAATCATTTAAACTATGTTTGAAATATTTTTGAAACATTTTCTTTTTTCTCAAAAATGACAGTTCTTTGGTCAAAAAAACATCTCAGAGACTAGTTGGGAAAAATCTTCTCATTTGAAATCCAGGAGTTCAAATATATTTCTAACGCCACAGAGTTTAAAGATTGATATTGTAGAGTAATTTAAACTATGTTTGGAACATTTTTGAAAGGTTTCACTTTTTGTCAAATATGGCAGTTCTTTGGTAAAAAAAATCTCAAAGACAAGTTGGAAAACATCTTCTCATTTTAAATCCAGTTGTCCAAATAGATTTCGAATGCCACAGCACTTTAAGATTGATATTGTATAATAATTTAAACTATGTTTGAAACATTTTTGAAAGATTTTATTTTTTCTCAAAAATGACAGTTCTTTGGTCAAAAAAACATCTCAGAGACTAGTTGGGAAAAATCTTCTCATTTGAAATCTAGGAGTTCAAATAGATTTCTAACACCACAGAATTTAAAGATTGATATTGTAGACTTATTTTAATTATGTTTGGAACATTTTTGAAAGGTTTCAGTTTTTGTCAAAAATGGCAGTTCTTTGGTCAAAAAAATCTCAAAGACAAGTTGGAAAACATCTTCTCATTTGAAATCCAGTTGTCCAAATAGATTTCTAACGCCACAGAACTTGAAGATTGATATTGTAGAATCATTTAAACTATGTTTGAAATATTTTTGAAACATTTTCTTTTTTCTCAAAAATGGCAGTTCTTTGGTTAAAAAAACATCTCAGAGACTAGTTGGGAAAAATCTTCTCATTTGAAATCCCGGAGTTCAAATAGGGTTCTAACACCACAAAATTTAAAGATTGATATTGTAGAGTAATTTTAACTATGTTTGGAACATTTTTGAAAGGTTTCAGTTTTTGTCAAAAATGGCAGTTCTTTGGTCAAAAAAATCTCAAAGACAAGTTGGAAAACATCTTCTCATTTGAAATCCAGTTGTCCAAATAGATTTCTAACGCCACAGAACTTGAAGATTGATATTGTAGAATCATTTAAACTATGTTTGAAACATTTTTGAAAGATTTTATTTTTTCTCAAAAATGACAGTTCTTTGGTCAAAAAAACATCTCAGAGACTAGTTGGGAAAAATCTTCTCATTTGAAATCTAGGAGTTCAAATAGATTTCTAACACCACAGAATTTAAAGATTGATATTGTAGACTTATTTTAATTATGTTTGGAACATTTTTGAAAGGTTTCAGTTTTTGTCAAAAATGGCAGTTCTTTGGTCAAAAAAATCTCAAAGATAAGTTGGAAAACATCTTCTCATTTGAAATCCAGTTGTCCAAATAGATTTCTAACGCCACAGAACTTGAAGATTGATATTGTAGAATCATTTAAACTATGTTTGAAATATTTTTGAAACATTTTCTTTTTTCTCAAAAATGGCAGTTCTTTGGTCAAAAAAACATCTCAGAGACTACTTGGGAAAAATCTTCTCATTTGAAATCCAGGAGTTCAAATATATTTCTAACACCACAGAGTTTAAAGATTGATATTGTAGAGTAATTTTAACTATGTTTGGAACATTTTTGAAAGGTTTCAGTTTTTTGTCAAAAATGGCAGTTCTTTGGTCAAAAAAAATCTCAAAGACAAGTTGGAAAACATCTTCTCAGTTGAAATCCAGTTGTCCAAATAGATTTCTAACGCCACAGAACTTGAAGATTGATATTGTAGAATCATTTAAACTATGTTTGAAATATTTTTGAAACATTTTATTTTTTCTCAAAAATGGCAGTTCTTTGGTCAAAAAAACATCTCAGAGACTAGTTGGGAAAAATCTTCCCATTTGAAATCCAGGAGTTCAAATAGGGTTCTAACACCACAGAATTTAAAGATTGATATTGTAGAGTAATTTTAACTATGTTTGGAACATTTTTGAAAGGTTTCAGTTTTTGTCAAAAATGGCAGTTCTTTGGTCAAAAAAAATCTCAAAGACAAGTTGGAAAACATCATCTCATTTGAAATCCAGTTGTCCAAATAGATTTCGAATGCCACAGAACTTGAAGATTGATATTGTAGAATCATTTAAACTATGTTTGAAATATTTTTGAAACATTTTCTTTTTTCTCAAAAATGACAGTTCTTTGGTCAAAAAAACATCTCAGAGACTAGTTGGGAAAAATCTTCTCATTTGAAATCCAGGAGTTCAAATATATTTCTAACGCCACAGAGTTTAAAGATTGATATTGTAGAGTAATTTAAACTATGTTTGGAACATTTTTGAAAGGTTTCACTTTTTGTCAAATATGGCAGTTCTTTGGTAAAAAAAATCTCAAAGACAAGTTGGAAAACATCTTCTCATTTTAAATCCAGTTGTCCAAATAGATTTCGAATGCCACAGCACTTTAAGATTGATATTGTATAATAATTTAAACTATGTTTGAAACATTTTTGAAAGATTTTATTTTTTCTCAAAAATGACAGTTCTTTGGTCAAAAAAACATCTCAGAGACTAGTTGGGAAAAATCTTCTCATTTGAAATCTAGGAGTTCAAATAGATTTCTAACACCACAGAATTTAAAGATTGATATTGTAGACTTATTTTAATTATGTTTGGAACATTTTTGAAAGGTTTCAGTTTTTGTCAAAAATGGCAGTTCTTTGGTCAAAAAAATCTCAAAGACAAGTTGGAAAACATCTTCTCATTTGAAATCCAGTTGTCCAAATAGATTTCTAACGCCACAGAACTTGAAGATTGATATTGTAGAATCATTTAAACTATGTTTGAAATATTTTTGAAACATTTTCTTTTTTCTCAAAAATGGCAGTTCTTTGGTTAAAAAAACATCTCAGAGACTAGTTGGGAAAAATCTTCTCATTTGAAATCCAGGAGTTCAAATAGGGTTCTAACACCACAGAATTTAAAGATTGATATTGTAGAGTAATTTTAACTATGTTTGGAACATTTTTGAAAGGTTTCAGTTTTTGTCAAAAATGGCAGTTCTCTGGTCAAAAAAAATCTCAAAGACAATTTGGAAAACATCTTCTCAGTTGAAATCCAGTTGTCCAAATAGATTTCGCACGCCACAGAACTTGAAGATTGATATTGTAGAATCATTTAAACTATGTTTGAAATATTTTTGAAAGATTTAATTTTTTCTCAAAAATGACAGTTCTTTGGTCAAAAAAACATCTCAGAGACTACTTGGGAAAAATCTTCTCATTTGAAATCCAGGAGTTCAAATAGGGTTCTAACACCACAGAATTTAAAGATTGATATTGTAGAGTAATTTTAACTGTTTGGAACATTTTTGAAAGGTTTCAGTTTTTGTCAAAAATGGCAGTTCTCTGGTCAAAAAAAATCTCAAAGACAAGTTGGAAAACATCTTCTCAGTTGAAATCCAGTTGTCCAAATAGATTTCGAACGCCACAGAACTTGAAGATTGATATTGTAGAATCATTTAAACTATGTTTGAAATATTTTTGAAAGATTTAATTTTTTCTCAAAAATGACAGTTCTTTGGTCAAAAAAACATCTCAGAGACTAGTTGGGAAAAATCTTCTCATTTGAAATCCAGGAGTTCAAATAGGGTTCTAACACCACAGAATTTAAAGATTGATATTGTAGAGTAATTTTAACTATGTTTGGAACATTTTTGAAAGGTTTCAGTTTTTGTCAAAAATGGCAGTTCTTTGGTCAAAAAAAATCTCAAAGACAAGTTGGAAAACATCATCTCATTTGAAATCCAGTTGTCCAAATAGATTTCGAATGCCACAGAACTTGAAGATTGATATTGTAGAATCATTTAAACTATGTTTGAAATATTTTTGAAACATTTTCTTTTTTCTCAAAAATGACAGTTCTTTGGTCAAAAAAACATCTCAGAGACTAGTTGGGAAAAATCTTCTCATTTGAAATCCAGGAGTTCAAATATATTTCTAACGCCACAGAGTTTAAAGATTGATATTGTAGAGTAATTTAAACTATGTTTGGAACATTTTTGAAAGGTTTCACTTTTTGTCAAATATGGCAGTTCTTTGGTAAAAAAAATCTCAAAGACAAGTTGGAAAACATCTTCTCATTTTAAATCCAGTTGTCCAAATAGATTTCGAATGCCACAGCACTTTAAGATTGATATTGTATAATCATTTAAACTATGTTTGAAACATTTTTGAAAGATTTTATTTTTTCTCAAAAATGACAGTTCTTTGGTCAAAAAAACATCTCAGAGACTAGTTGGGAAAAATCTTCTCATTTGAAATCTAGGAGTTCAAATAGATTTCTAACACCACAGAATTTAAAGATTGATATTGTAGACTTATTTTAATTATGTTTGGAACATTTTTGAAAGGTTTCAGTTTTTGTCAAAAATGGCAGTTCTTTGGTCAAAAAAATCTCAAAGATAAGTTGGAAAACATCTTCTCATTTGAAATCCAGTTGTCCAAATAGATTTCTAACGCCACAGAACTTGAAGATTGATATTGTAGAATCATTTAAACTATGTTTGAAATATTTTTGAAACATTTTCTTTTTTCTCAAAAATGGCAGTTCTTTGGTCAAAAAAACATCTCAGAGACTAGTTGGGAAAAATCTTCTCATTTGAAATCCAGGAGTTCAAATATATTTCTAACACCACAGAGTTTAAAGATTGATATTGTAGAGTAATTTTAACTATGTTTGGAACATTTTTGAAAGGTTTCAGTTTTTTGTCAAAAATGGCAGTTCTTTGGTCAAAAAAAATCTCAAAGACAAGTTGGAAAACATCTTCTCAGTTGAAATCCAGTTGTCCAAATAGATTTCTAACGCCACAGAACTTGAAGATTGATATTGTAGAATCATTTAAACTATGTTTGAAATATTTTTGAAACATTTTATTTTTTCTCAAAAATGGCAGTTTGGTCAAAAAAACATCTCAGAGACTTGACCAGGGAGGTTCCAGGCGGTTCCCCTCTCCCCCCGCCTTGTACCCACATGCAACGTACAAATAAAGACAGGAAACGGGAGCTGGAGGTAAAATGGCCGCGGCTATTTATTTATACAGAAAACCTAATGGGGTAAATGCACTCCCTGCCAGAGTGTGCTCCTTTGACAGGAGGGGGAGGGGACGGTCAGCCGGCCCTCGAACCGCTGACCTCGTGTCCCCTACGCGAGCGGGCTCTCGAGGTCATGGATAACTGACCTTGCCCACTCGTACTCCCCCCGGGCTCAAACGGCCCAGCTCCCAGTCTGGCAAGAACAAGCACCCACCCCCCAAGAGCCGCCGCGACAAAGGCAAAACTGGTCAATGACCCCTCCTGTTCGGAACCTCGTCCTTTCACTCAGCACAGTATCAGCTGTTCGTGCTGTAATGGAACAAAGAACCATTAACACGGCATACAATGCATATGTCCACATTCCTGGGAATACCCTGCCCTGCTCAACCTTCTGCTGCCGTTCATTACATGATTGCAATCACTAACTAAGGGGATGGGTGGGTGGGAAATCGTCTGGCGGGCAGCCAAAGAGGATGTGCTGCCCGCCAGCCTGGCCTTAAGTAGGCCTTCCTGGAACTCCTCCCCTGTCCTGGGGAGGGAGGTGTGGGGGCGGGCCAGCGAGGGGAAGGCCGGACCCCCCCCCGGTCATGAAGCCCCCCCGCCTATGGCTAGGGGGGGCCGCTTGACCAGGGAGGTTCCAGGCGGTTCCCCTCTCCCCCCGCCTTGTACCCACATGCAACGTACAAATAAAGACAGGAAACGGGAGCTGGAGGTAAAATGGCCGCGGCTATTTATTTATACAGAAAACCTAATGGGGTAAATGCACTCCCTGCCAGAGTGTGCTCCTTTGACAGGAGGGGGAGGGGACGGTCAGCCGGCCCTCGAACCGCTGACCTCGTGTCCCCTACGCGAGCGGGCTCTCGAGGTCATGGATAACTGACCTTGCCCACTCGTACTCCCCCCGGGCTCAAACGGCCCAGCTCCCAGTCTGGCAAGAACAAGCACCCACCCCCCAAGAGCCGCCACCGACGGGTCTATTTAACCCCCCTTAAACTAGGCCCGTACCGCCAACCCTCCAGACCCTCTCGAAACCCTCCCGGAAACTCAAATAAGTCTACCCCGCCTGGCATGCCTAGCAGCGGGACCGATGCTCCTCTACCGGCCCAGCCTGCCCTCTCCATTCCACCTGGGGCTGCCAATCGCGCCTGGGGCAGTAGTTACTCAACTTGCCATGCTTTTTAAAGATGCCCTGAGAATCGCTTTTTTCGCTGCACTATCCCTCACCCGGTCCCGGACATACCCACCTCCGGAGCCGCAGGCCGCCTTTACCCAGCGCTATCTGGGATTTCGCCTTTTTTACTGCTGCAGGCTTCTTACCCGCCCTCAGTGACCCCTAGGGAATCGACCCTGGCAGTGGACTGGGCCACGCCTCTTCCCTTGCTCGCTCTGTGTCGCCCACTGCAAGCCTTGACGCATCTCCTCGATACCGCCCTAAACGCGACTCCTTACCATTACCCGATACGCCATATGCCGTACCTTCCACGGCGTGTCTCCATCAACCGCCTGCCGGGGCTGTTCCACCATCTGTGCAGTGCGTGATGCTGCCGGGTGGGTCGGCTACCGCGCCCCTGACCCCGGCCGTGGCTGAAGAATTGAAAGACACCGGGGTCCGGCTGATGGCTGTTGGTACTGGAATGGGATTCGCGGTGCCAGTGACCCCGGCCGTGGCCACCTGTGGCTTCCCGTGAGGAAGAGACCTGGGCTGCGACTTGGTTCGCCCTTCACCCGATGCCGGCTCCACGTAGTCGAACCATGCTGGGTTCTCTGCTCTACGAAACATTGGCACCAACCGCGGTTGCGGTTGGCCGTCTTTGTCTCCTTGGCCCTGCCGACTCTGCAGGCGAAATCCTGACAGTGACACCGCCCGCGTCAGCAACGGGCGGCCGTGTGGCGTGCCGTGACGCCCTGTTCTGCGTCACGGTGGCTGGAAGTCGCCGCCCCTCCTTGGCGGGCCGACCTGCGCGCCGATCCGCCGTGTCCTGCGTCCCAGCGGTCGAAGTCCTCCCCACCTTCGCTGAGGCCCGACCAGGCCGCTGTGACGCCCTGCCTCGCGGTACCGTGACCGAGGGCTGCCGCCCTGCGTGCGGTTGCTGAACTTCGCCTGCCGCCTTGCACTGCAGCACCCTCCGCGCTCCCTTCCTGTGGAGCGCGGCTTCTCTGCCTGCCGCCTGTCTAGCGCGCAATGCTGCCTGAGGGCTGTCGACTGTCGCCTGTTGCGTTGTGCTGCAGCGCCCTCCGCTTTGACGCCCTGCCTCACGGTACCGTGACCGAGGGCTGCCGCCCTGCGTGCGGTTGCTGAACTTCGCCTGCCGCCTTGCACTGCAGCACCCTCCGCGCTCCCTTCCTGTGGAGCGCGGCTTCTCTGCCTGCCGCCTGTCTAGCGCGCAATGCTGCCTGAGGGCTGTCGACTGTCGCCTGTTGCGTTGTGCTGCAGCGCCCTCCGCTTTGACGCCCTGCCTCACGGTACCGTGACCGAGGGCTGCCGCCCTGCGTGCGGTTGCTGAACTTCGCCTGCCGCCTTGCACTGCAGCACCCTCCGCGCTCCCTTCCTGTGGAGCGCGGCTTCTCTACATGCCGCCTGACGCGTTGTGCTGCAGCGCCCTCTGCTTCCCCTTCCCGCGGGGAGCAGCCTTAGTGCCACGTGCTGGTTTCACAGAGAACGCCTGCAGCCACCGATCCAACCATGCCTCGTCATGGTTTTCCGCCTCGACTTGAAGAAGGCGTAACTGCTCTGCCATTGCTGCCATGCAGCCCGCTTCCCGTATGCCTGTCCAAAATTTTCGCGCGACGGGGCACCGGCCCGTCCCTACCCGGCCCTGCTTGCACGGGTCGTGACTATTGCCTGCCCCAGGATTAGCAACCCAGGGCCTCACGCGCTGTGACCGCGTGCCTTCGCCAGCCCCTCTCCCCGCACAGCAAACCGTACGCACCCGCGCGCATTTCCGTGTGCCCATATACACCCGCGCGCATTTCCGTGTGCCCATATACACACGCGCGCGCGCGCATTTCCGTGTGCCCATATACACCCGCGCGCATTTCCGTGTGCCCATACACACCCGCGCGCACCCATAAACATCCACGCGCACCCATATAAACCCGCGCGCACCTGCGTGTGCCCCGCTACACACAGACGCGCGCATTTCCGTGTGCCCATATACACACACGCGCATTTCCGTGTGCCCATATACACACGCGCGCATTTCCGTGTGCCCATATACACACGCGCGCATTTCCGTGTGCCCATATACACACGCGCGCATTTCCATGTGCCCATATCCACCCGCGCGCATTTCCGTGTGCCCATACACACCCGCGCGCACCCATAAACATCCACGCGCACCCATATAAACCCGCGCGCACCTGCGTGTGCCCCGCTACACACGCACTCTGCGTGTGCCCCGCTACACACGCACCCTGCGTGTGCCCGTATACACACACGCGCATTTCCGTGTACCCATATACACACGCGCGCATTTCCGTGTGCCCATATACACACGCGCGCATTTCCGTGTGCCCATATACACACGCGCGCATTTCCATGTGCCCATATACACACGCGCATTCCCGTGTGCCCATATACACACGCGCGCATTCCCGTGTGCCCATATACACACGCGCGCATCTCCGTGAGCCCATATACACACGCGCGCATTTCCGTGAGCCCATACACACGCGCGCATTTCCGTGAGCCCATATACACGCGCGCATTTCCGTGTTCCCATATACACGCGCACATCTACGTGTGCCCGTATACACACGCGCGCATCTACGTGTGCCCATATACACACGCGCGCATCTACGTGTGCCCATATACACACGCGCGCCCATATACACACGCGCGCATCTACGTGTGCCCATATACACACGCGCGCATCTACGTGTCCATATACACGCGCGCATTTACGCATGTCCATATACACGCGCGCATTTACGCATGTCCATATACACGCGCGCATCTACGTATGCCCATATACACACGCGCATTTACGTGCACCCCTATACCCATGCGCGCATTTACGTGCACCCCTATACCCACGCGCGCATTTACGCTTGGTATTTATCATCTAATAATTACTACAGTATATTTATATAGTTTATAATGTCACTAGATAAAGAGCTCTACTGCCATCTACGTGTGCCCATACACACGCGCGCGCGCATCCACGTGTGCTCATACACACGCGCGCATCCACGCGTGCTCATACACACGTGCGCCCATACGCACTCGCGCACATCTACGTGTGGCCATAAATACCCGCACGCATCTACGTGTGCCCACGCACGCAAGCGCACATCTACGTGTGCCCCTATACACCCGCACACTTCTACGTGTGCCCCTACCCATATAAACATCCACATGTGCCTACATACAGACTTCTGATGTGCCTACACGTATATCGCAGAGAACAACGCATGCAACCACCGATCCAACCATGCCTCGTCATGGTTTTCCGCCTCGACTTGAAGAAGGCGTAACTGCTCTGCCATTGATGCCATGCAGCCCGCTTCCCGTATGCCTGTCCAAAATTTTTGCGCGACGGGGCACCGGCCCGTCCCTGCTTGCACGGGTCGCGACTATTGCCTGCCCCAGGATTAGCAACCCAGAGCCTCACGCGCTGTGACCGCTTGCCTCCGCCAGCCCCTCTCCCCGCACAGCAAACCGTACGCACCCGCGCGCATTTCCGTGTGCCCATATACACCCGCGCGCATTTCCGTGTGCCCATATACACACGCGCGCATTTCCGTGTGCCCATATACACACGCGCGCGCATTTCCGCGTGCCCATACACACCCGCGCGCACCCATATACATCCACGCGCACCCATATAAACCCGCGCGCACCTGCGTGTGCCCCTCTACCCACGCACGTGCGCGCCCTGCGTGTGCCCGTATACACACGCGCGCATTTCCGTGTGCCCATATACACACGCACGCATTTCCGTGTGCCCATATACACATGGGCGCATTTCCGTGAGCCCATATACACGCGCGCATTTCCGTGAACCCATATACACGCGCGCATTTCCGTGAACCCACATACACGCGCGCATCTACGTGTTCCCATATACTCGCGCGCATCTACGTGTGCCCACATACACACGCGCGCGCATCTACGTGTGCCCATATACACACGCGCGCATTTACGCGTGTCCATACACACGCGCGCATCTACGCGCGTCCATACACACGCGCGCATCTACGCGCGTCCATACCCACGCGCGCATCTACGCGTGTCCATACACACGCGCGCATTTACGCGTGCCCATACACACGCGCGCATTTACGCGTGCCCATACACACGCGCGCATCTACGCGTGTCCATACGCACGCGCATTTACGCATGTCCACATACACGCGCGCATTTACGCATGTCCACATACACGCGCGCATTTACATGCACCCCTATACCCACGCGCGCATTTACGTGTGGTATTTATCATCTAATAATTACTACAGTATAGTTATATAGTTTATAATGTCACTAGATAAAGAGCTCTACTGACATCTACGAGTGCCCATACACTCGCGCGCATTTACGTGTGCCCATACACACGCGCGCATCCACGTGTGCCCCTACACACGCGCGCATCCACGCGTGCTCATACACGCGCGCATCCACGTGCACCTGCCTACGTGTGCCCATACGCACTCGCGCACCTCTACGTGTGGCCATACATACCCGCACGCATCTACGTGTGCCCACACACGCAAGCGCACATCTACGTGTGCCCCTATACACCCGCACACTTCTACGTGTGCCCCTACACATATAAACATCCACATGTGCCTACATACATACTTCTGATGTGCCTACACGTATATCCATATATCCAACTACCTGTGCCCACACACCTATCCCCCACACATGCGCCTCCGCACGCACGCCTCCCCATGCGCCCATCCATGAATTAATTGGGGAATTCAGATAAAGTAACCAAGCATAAATGCTAAACATTGCGATTCCCATTAACAAGTATTTATCATCTAATAATTACCACAATATATCTATATAGTCTATAATGTCCCTAGATAAAGAGCTCTATTGACATTATATAATTCTCTGCACCGTCTGAGACCATAAGTGGGGGGGACACGTCGCCAGTCAGACCGCGCTCCCTCCTATGCAAATCTTATGCCAGCCTTTCTGTCCCAACTTCGCCATACCCCCACCCCGCACGGGCGGGCAACTGCTACCCCCGCACGGGATACCAGAAGGAAGCGGCCGCTGGGAGCAGTCAAGCATCCACTTGCCATCGCTCCCAGCGCCTCAGCGTGTGTCCCCCCGCCGAACTACAGTATATTTATATAGCTTATAGTATACATGCCTACATACATGTACAACGATTTACCTGTACCCATGTACACATATATACGTACCCGTATACACATATATATACCCGCACACACAAACCTGCACATAATCGCCCCGAGCGCATCAGCGTGTGTCCCCCCGCCGAAACTAACTGCGGGGGCAGACCGTGAAGCGCCAACCTTGGCCGCCCCCTCTTTGCGCTTACCCCCGGCCTAGGGCCGCAACCACTAAGAGCGGCTGCACTAGCCTATACATGCGTATATCTCCACTTACGTATACGTGCATACCCATATACACATGTACATACACACCCACATACCTGCACATAACACCCATAAATACCTGTACGTACATCCACATATATACCCACGCACATATACATATATATACCCATACCACACATATATATATATATATATATATATATACACCCCCCTACATATACATTTTATTTATTATAGATTTTTTTCGGCCGGCCCCCCCTGTACAGCCCACCTCACGCATACATTTTAACGACCCCACAAGTGTGGGGGAAGGGGGGGGCGCGGGAGCAGCCGCCTCTCCAGCCGCATGGCTGACCGGTCCACCCCAACCCCCGTGCCCCGAGGCCACTAAACGAAAAGGGGGGGGGGGAGGGGTAGGAGGGGCCTCTGCCCGCGCTACATTCCACCACGTGGGACTGCTCCCCAGCCCCCGAACGGGCCGCGAGCAGCCGCCCGCATGGGACACACGCGGGCCGCATGCCTCGGCCGGAACCCCCTCTCCCCGCAACCAACATCCCTCTGCCTCTCCCCGCCGGGTGCCCCTACCCATGGCAGCCGCCGCGGGGCTATGCGGATGGAGGAGGCACCCGCCCGCACAACGCTGCGGGAGCAGGTAGCCCCCCTCCCCCCCCCAGGAGAAGCGGGGAAAAACCCGTCAGGCCCCTACTGCCCGCCAGACCCCCTCTGTCCCCCGAGACCAACCCCTCCCCGCCTGCAGCCGCCGCGGCACAGGCTTACGTCCGACCCCCCCCAGCTGCATGCTGCGCGCCGCAGATGGAGGATGGGGACGGGCCGCTACCCTACGGGGTCCCTCTCCTCCCTGCATCCCGCCTCCCCCCTCGCCGCCGATTCAAAAATCGCGGCTATACAGGAGGGGGGAGTGCCCAGGATTGACCCCCCTTTCGGGGCCTTACCTTAGTTTAAACTGCAGGGAGGAGCGGGACGTCCAAATCGTCTGGCGGGCAGCCAAAGAGGATGTGCTGCCCGCCAGCCTGGCCTTAAGTAGGCCTTCCTGGAACTCCTCCCCTGTCCTGGGGAGGGAGGTGTGGGGGCGGGCCAGCGAGGGGAAGGCCGGACCCCCCCCGGTCATGAAGCCCCCCCGCCTATGGCTAGGGGGGGCCGCTAGTTGGGAAAAATCTTCCCATTTGAAATCCAGGAGTTCAAATAGGGTTCTAACACCACAGAATTTAAAGATTGATATTGTAGAGTAATTTTAACTATGTTTGGAACATTTTTGAAAGGTTTCAGTTTTTGTCAAAAATGGCAGTTCTTTGGTCAAAAAAATCTCAAAGACAAGTTGGAAAACATCTTCTCAGTTGAAATCCAGTTGTCCAAATAGATTTCTAACGCCACAGAACTTGAAGATTGATATTGTAGAATCATTTAAACTATGTTTGAAATATTTTTGAAACATTTTATTTTTTCTTAAAAAATGGCAGTTCTTTAGTCAAAAAAACATCTCAGAGACTACTTGGGAAAAATCTTCTCATTTGAAATCCAGGAGTTCAAATAGGGTTCTAACACCACAGAATTTAAAGATTGATATTGTAGAGTAATTTTAACTATGTTTGGAACATTTTTGAAAGGTTTCAGTTTTTGTCAAAAATGGCAGTTCTTTGGTCAAAAAAAATCTCAAAGACAAGTTGGAAAACATCATCTCATTTGAAATCCAGTTGTCCAAATAGATTTCGAATGCCACAGAACTTGAAGATTGATATTGTAGAATCATTTAAACTATGTTTGAAATATTTTTGAAACATTTTCTTTTTTCTCAAAAATGACAGTTCTTTGGTCAAAAAAACATCTCAGAGACTAGTTGGGAAAAATCTTCTCATTTGAAATCCAGGAGTTCAAATATATTTCTAACGCCACAGAGTTTAAAGATTGATATTGTAGAGTAATTTAAACTATGTTTGGAACATTTTTGAAAGGTTTCACTTTTTGTCAAATATGGCAGTTCTTTGGTAAAAAAAATCTCAAAGACAAGTTGGAAAACATCTTCTCATTTTAAATCCAGTTGTCCAAATAGATTTCGAATGCCACAGCACTTTAAGATTGATATTGTATAATCATTTAAACTATGTTTGAAACATTTTTGAAAGATTTTATTTTTTCTCAAAAATGACAGTTCTTTGGTCAAAAAAACATCTCAGAGACTAGTTGGGAAAAATCTTCTCATTTGAAATCTAGGAGTTCAAATAGATTTCTAACACCACAGAATTTAAAGATTGATATTGTAGACTTATTTTAATTATGTTTGGAACATTTTTGAAAGGTTTCAGTTTTTGTCAAAAATGGCAGTTCTTTGGTCAAAAAAATCTCAAAGATAAGTTGGAAAACATCTTCTCATTTGAAATCCAGTTGTCCAAATAGATTTCTAACGCCACAGAACTTGAAGATTGATATTGTAGAATCATTTAAACTATGTTTGAAATATTTTTGAAACATTTTCTTTTTTCTCAAAAATGGCAGTTCTTTGGTCAAAAAAACATCTCAGAGACTAGTTGGGAAAAATCTTCTCATTTGAAATCCAGGAGTTCAAATATATTTCTAACACCACAGAGTTTAAAGATTGATATTGTAGAGTAATTTTAACTATGTTTGGAACATTTTTGAAAGGTTTCAGTTTTTTGTCATAAATGGCAGTTCTTTGGTCAAAAAAAATCTCAAAGACAAGTTGGAAAACATCTTCTCAGTTGAAATCCAGTTGTCCAAATAGCTTTCGAACGCCACAGAACTTGAAGATTGATATTGTAGAATCATTTAAACTATGTTTGAAATATTTTTGAAAGATTTAATTTTTTCTCAAAAATGACAGTTCTTTGGTCAAAAAAACATCTCAGAGACTAGTTGGGAAAAATCTTCTCATTTGAAATCCAGGAGTTCAAATAGATTTCTAACACCACAGAATTTAAAGATTGATATTTTAGAGTAATTTAAACTATGTTTGGAACATTTTTGAAAGATTTTATTTTTTCTCAAAAATGGCAGTTCTTTGGTCAAAAAAACATCTCAGAGACTAGTTGGGAAAAATCTTCTTATTTGAAATCCAGGAGTTCAAATAGGGTTCTAACACCACAGAATTTAAAGATTGATATTGTAGAGTAATTTTAACTATGTTTGGAACATTTTTGAAAGGTTTCAGTTTTTGTCAAAAATGGCAGTTCTCTGGTCAAAAAAAATCTCAAAGACAAGTTGGAAAACATCTTCTCATTTGAAATCCAGTTGTCCAAATAGATTTCTAACGCCACAGAACTTGAAGATTGATATTGTAGAATCATTTAAACTATGTTTGAAATATTTTTGAAACATTTGATTTTTTCTCAAAAATGACAGTTCTTTGGTCAAAAAAACATCTCAGAGACTAGTTGGGAAAAATCTTCTCATTTGAAATCCAGGAGTTCAAATAGGGTTCTAACACCACAGAATTTAAAGATTGATATTGTAGAGTAATTTTAACTATGTTTGGAACATTTTTGAAAGGTTTCAGTTTTTGTCAAAAATGGCAGTTCTCTGGTCAAAAAAAATCTCAAAGACAAGTTGGAAAACATCTTCTCATTTGAAATCCAGTTGTCCAAATAGATTTCTAACGCCACAGAACTTGAAGATTGATATTGTAGAATCATTTAAACTATGTTTGAAATATTTTTGAAACTTTTTATTTTTTATTAAAAAATGGTAGTTCTTTGGTCAAAAAAACATCTCAGAGACTAGTTGGGAAAAATCTTCTCATTTGAAATCCAGGAGTTCAAATAGGGTTCTAACACCACAGAATTTAAAGATTGATATTGTAGAGTAATTTTAACTATGTTTGGAACATTTTTGAAAGGTTTCAGTTTTTGTCAAAAATGGCAGTTCTTTGGTCAAAAAAAATCTCAAAGACAAGTTGGATTACATCTTCTCATTTGAAATCCAGTTGTCCAAATAGATTTCGAACGCCACAGAAATTGAAGATTGATATTGTAGAATCATTTAAACTATGTTTGAAATATTTTGGAAAGATTTAATTTTTTCTCAAAAATGGCAGTTCTTTGGTCAAAAAAACATCTTAGAGACTAGTTGGGAAAAATCTTCTCATTTGAAATCTCGGAGTTCAAATAGGGTTCTAACACCACAGAATTTAAAGATTGATATTGTAGAGTAATTTTAACTATGTTTGGAACATTTTTGAAAGGTTTCAGTCTTTGTCAAAAATGGCAGTTCTTTGGTCAAAAAAAATCTCAAAGACAAGTTGGAAAACATCTTCTCAGTTGAAATCCAGTTGTCCAAATAGATTTCGAACGCCACAGAACTTGAAGATTGATATTGTAGAATCATTTAAACTATGTTTGAAATATTTTTGAAACATTTTTTTTCCCTCAAAAATGGCAGTTCTTTGGTCAAAAAAACATCTCAGAGACTAGTTGGGAAATATCTTCTCATTTGAAATCCAGGAGTTCAAATAGGGTTCTAACACCACAGAATTTAAAGATTGATATTGTAGAGTAATTTTAACTATGTTTGGAACATTTTTGAAACATTTAATTTTTTCTCAAAAATGGCAGTTCTTTGGTCAAAAAAACATCTCAGAGACTAGTTGGAAAACATCTTCTCAGTTGAAATATAGTTGTCCAAATAGATTTCGAACGCCACAGAACTTGAAGATTGATATTGTAGAATCATTTAAACTATGTTTGAAATATTTTTGAAACATTTTTTTTTCTCTCAAAAATGGCAGTTCTTTGGTCAAAAAAACATCTCACAGACTAGTTGGGAAATATCTTCTCATTTGAAATCCAGGAGTTCAAATAGGGTTCTAACACCACAGAATTTAAAGATTGATATTGTAGAGTAATTTTAACTATGTTTGGAACATTTTTGAAAGGTTTCAGTTTTTGTCAAAAATGGCAGTTCTTTGGTCAAAAAAAATCTCAAAGACAAGTTGGAAAACATCTTCTCAGTTGAAATCCAGTTGTCCAAATAGCTTTCGAACGCCACAGAACTTGAAGATTGATATTGTAGAATCATTTAAACTATGTTTGAAATATTTTTGAAACATTTTATTTTTTCTCAAAAATGGCAGTTCTTTGGTCAAAAAAACATCTCAGAGACTAGTTGGGAAAAATCTTCTTATTTGAAATCCAGGAGTTCAAATAGGGTTCTAACACCACAGAATTTAACGATTGATATTGTAGAGTAATTTTAACTATGTTTGGAACATTTTTGAAAGGTTTCAGTTTTTTTCAAAAATGGCAGTTCTTTGGTCAAAAAAAATCTCAAAGACAAGTTGGATTACATCTTCTCATTTGAAATCCAGTTGTCCAAATAGATTTCGAACGCCACAGAACTTGAAGATTGAAATTGTAGAATCATTTAAACTATGTTTGAAATATTTTTGAAAGATTTAATTTTTTCTCAAAAATTGCAGTTCTTTGGTCAAAAAAACATCTTAGAGACTAGTTGGGAAAAATCTTCTCATTTGAAATCTCGGAGTTCAAATAGGGTTCTAACACCACAGAATTTAAAGATTGATATTGTAGAGTAATTTTAACTATGTTTGGAACATTTTTGAAAGGTTTCAGTCTTTGTCAAAAATGGCAGTTCTTTGGTCAAAAAAAATCTCAAAGACAAGTTGGAAAACATCTTCTCAGTTGAAATCCAGTTGTCCAAATAGATTTCGAACGCCACAGAACTTGAAGATTGATATTGTAGAATCATTTAAACTATGTTTGAAATATTTTTGAAACATTTTTTTTTTCTCAAAAATGGCAGTTCTTTGGTCAAAAAAACATCTCAGAGACTAGTTGGGAAAAATCTTCTCATTTGAAATCCAGGAGTTCAAATAGGGTTCTAACACCACAGAATTTAAAGATTGATATTGTAGAGTAATTTTAACTATGTTTGGAACATTTTTGAAACATTAAATTTTTTCTCAAAAATGGCAGTTCTTTGGTCAAAAAAACATCTCAGAGACTAGTTGGGAAAAATCTTCTTATTTGAAATCCAGGAGTTCAAATAGGGTTCTAACACCACAGAATTTAAAGATTGATATTGTAGAGTAATTTTAACTATGTTTGGAACATTTTTGAAAGGTTTCAGTTTTTGTCAAAAATGGCAGTTCTTTGGTCAAAAAAAATCTCAAAGACAAGTTGGAAAACATCTTCTCAGTTGAAATATAGTTGTCCAAATAGATTTCGAACGCCACAGAACTTGAAGATTGATATTGTAGAATCATTTAAACTATGTTTGAAATATTTTTGAAACATTTTATTTTTTCTCAAAAATGGCAGTTCTTTGGTCAAAAAAACATCTCAGAGACTAGTTGGGAAAAATCTTCTTATTTGAAATCCAGGAGTTCAAATAGGGTTCTAACACCACAGAATTTAAAGATTGATATTGTAGAGTAATTTTAACTATGTTTGGAACATTTTTGAAAGGTTTCAGTTTTTTTCAAAAATGGCAGTTCTTTGGTCAAAAAAAATCTCAAAGACAAGTTGGATTACATCTTCTCATTTGAAATCCAGTTGTCCAAATAGATTTCGAACGCCACAGAACTTGAAGATTGAAATTGTAGAATCATTTAAACTATGTTTGAAATATTTTTGAAAGATTTAATTTTTTCTCAAAAATGGCAGTTCTTTGGTCAAAAAAACATCTTAGAGACTAGTTGGGAAAAATCTTCTCATTTGAAATCTCGGAGTTCAAATAGGGTTCTAACACCACAGAATTTAAAGATTGATATTGTAGAGTAATTTTAACTATGTTTGGAACATTTTTGAAACATTAAATTTTTTCTCAAAAATGGCAGTTCTTTGGTCAAAAAAACATCTCAGAGACTAGTTGGGAAAAATCTTCTTATTTGAAATCCAGGAGTTCAAATAGGGTTCTAACACCACAGAATTTAAAGATTGATATTGTAGAGTAATTTTAACTATGTTTGGAACATTTTTGAAAGGTTTCAGTTTTTGTCAAAAATGGCAGTTCTTTGGTCAAAAAAAATCTCAAAGACAAGTTGGATTACATCTTCTCATTTGAAATCCAGTTGTCCAAATAGATTTCGAATGCCACAGAACTTGAAGATTGATATTGTAGAATCATTTAAACTATGTTTGAAATATTTTTGAAACATTTTATTTTTTCTCAAAAATGGCAGTTCTTTGGTCAAAAAAACATCTCAGAGACTAGTTGGGAAAAATCTTCTTATTTGAAATCCAGGAGTTCAAATAGGGTTCTAACACCACAGAATTTAAAGATTGATATTGTAGAGTAATTTTAACTATGTTTGGAACATTTTTGAAAGGTTTCAGTCTTTGTCAAAAATGGCAGTTCTTTGGTCAAAAAAATCTCAAAGACAAGTTGGAAAACATCTTCTCAGTTGAAATCCAGTTGTCCAAATAGATTTCGAACGCCACAGAACTTGAAGATTGATATTGTAGAATCATTTAAACTATGTTTGGAACATTTTTGAAACATTTAATTTTTTCTCAAAAATGGCAGTTCTTTGGTCAAAAAAACATCTCAGAGACTAGTTGGGAAAAATCTTCTTATTTGAAATCCAGGAGTTCAAATAGGGTTCTAACACCACAGAATTTAAAGATTGATATTGTAGAGTAATTTTAACTATGTTTGGAACATTTTTGAAAGGTTTCAGTTTTTGTCAAAAATGGCAGTTCTTTGGTCAAAAAAAATCTCAAAGACAAGTTGGATTACATCTTCTCATTTGAAATCCAGTTGTCCAAATAGATTTCGAAAGCCACAGAACTTGAAGATTGATATTGTAGAATCATTTAAACTATGTTTGAAATATTTTTGAAACATTTTATTTTTTCTCAAAAATGGCAGTTCTTTGGTCAAAAAAACATCTCAGAGACTAGTTGGGAAAAATCTTCTCATTTGAAATCCAGGAGTTCAAATAGGGTTCTAACACCACAGAATTTAAAGATTGATATTGTAGAGTAATTTTAACTATGTTTGGAACATTTTTGAAAGGTTTCAGTTTTTGTCAAAAATGGCAGTTCTTTGGTCAAAAAAAATCTCAAAGACAAGTTGGATTACATCTTCTCATTTGAAATCCAGTTGTCCAAATAGATTTCGAACGCCACAGAAATTGAAGATTGATATTGTAGAATCATTTAAACTATGTTTGAAATATTTTGGAAAGATTTAATTTTTTCTCAAAAATGGCAGTTCTTTGGTCAAAAAAACATCTTAGAGACTAGTTGGGAAAAATCTTCTCATTTGAAATCTCGGAGTTCAAATAGGGTTCTAACACCACAGAATTTAAAGATTGATATTGTAGAGTAATTTTAACTATGTTTGGAACATTTTTGAAAGGTTTCAGTCTTTGTCAAAAATGGCAGTTCTTTGGTCAAAAAAAATCTCAAAGACAAGTTGGAAAACATCTTCTCAGTTGAAATCCAGTTGTCCAAATAGATTTCGAACGCCACAGAACTTGAAGATTGATATTGTAGAATCATTTAAACTATGTTTGAAATATTTTTGAAACATTTTTTTTCCCTCAAAAATGGCAGTTCTTTGGTCAAAAAAACATCTCAGAGACTAGTTGGGAAATATCTTCTCATTTGAAATCCAGGAGTTCAAATAGGGTTCTAACACCACAGAATTTAAAGATTGATATTGTAGAGTAATTTTAACTATGTTTGGAACATTTTTGAAACATTTAATTTTTTCTCAAAAATGGCAGTTCTTTGGTCAAAAAAACATCTCAGAGACTAGTTGGAAAACATCTTCTCAGTTGAAATATAGTTGTCCAAATAGATTTCGAACGCCACAGAACTTGAAGATTGATATTGTAGAATCATTTAAACTATGTTTGAAATATTTTTGAAACATTTTTTTTTCTCTCAAAAATGGCAGTTCTTTGGTCAAAAAAACATCTCACAGACTAGTTGGGAAATATCTTCTCATTTGAAATCCAGGAGTTCAAATAGGGTTCTAACACCACAGAATTTAAAGATTGATATTGTAGAGTAATTTTAACTATGTTTGGAACATTTTTGAAAGGTTTCAGTTTTTGTCAAAAATGGCAGTTCTTTGGTCAAAAAAAATCTCAAAGACAAGTTGGAAAACATCTTCTCAGTTGAAATCCAGTTGTCCAAATAGCTTTCGAACGCCACAGAACTTGAAGATTGATATTGTAGAATCATTTAAACTATGTTTGAAATATTTTTGAAACATTTTATTTTTTCTCAAAAATGGCAGTTCTTTGGTCAAAAAAACATCTCAGAGACTAGTTGGGAAAAATCTTCTTATTTGAAATCCAGGAGTTCAAATAGGGTTCTAACACCACAGAATTTAACGATTGATATTGTAGAGTAATTTTAACTATGTTTGGAACATTTTTGAAAGGTTTCAGTTTTTTTCAAAAATGGCAGTTCTTTGGTCAAAAAAAATCTCAAAGACAAGTTGGATTACATCTTCTCATTTGAAATCCAGTTGTCCAAATAGATTTCGAACGCCACAGAACTTGAAGATTGAAATTGTAGAATCATTTAAACTATGTTTGAAATATTTTTGAAAGATTTAATTTTTTCTCAAAAATTGCAGTTCTTTGGTCAAAAAAACATCTTAGAGACTAGTTGGGAAAAATCTTCTCATTTGAAATCTCGGAGTTCAAATAGGGTTCTAACACCACAGAATTTAAAGATTGATATTGTAGAGTAATTTTAACTATGTTTGGAACATTTTTGAAAGGTTTCAGTCTTTGTCAAAAATGGCAGTTCTTTGGTCAAAAAAAATCTCAAAGACAAGTTGGAAAACATCTTCTCAGTTGAAATCCAGTTGTCCAAATAGATTTCGAACGCCACAGAACTTGAAGATTGATATTGTAGAATCATTTAAACTATGTTTGAAATATTTTTGAAACATTTTTTTTTTCTCAAAAATGGCAGTTCTTTGGTCAAAAAAACATCTCAGAGACTAGTTGGGAAAAATCTTCTCATTTGAAATCCAGGAGTTCAAATAGGGTTCTAACACCACAGAATTTAAAGATTGATATTGTAGAGTAATTTTAACTATGTTTGGAACATTTTTGAAACATTAAATTTTTTCTCAAAAATGGCAGTTCTTTGGTCAAAAAAACATCTCAGAGACTAGTTGGGAAAAATCTTCTTATTTGAAATCCAGGAGTTCAAATAGGGTTCTAACACCACAGAATTTAAAGATTGATATTGTAGAGTAATTTTAACTATGTTTGGAACATTTTTGAAAGGTTTCAGTTTTTGTCAAAAATGGCAGTTCTTTGGTCAAAAAAAATCTCAAAGACAAGTTGGAAAACATCTTCTCAGTTGAAATATAGTTGTCCAAATAGATTTCGAACGCCACAGAACTTGAAGATTGATATTGTAGAATCATTTAAACTATGTTTGAAATATTTTTGAAACATTTTATTTTTTCTCAAAAATGGCAGTTCTTTGGTCAAAAAAACATCTCAGAGACTAGTTGGGAAAAATCTTCTTATTTGAAATCCAGGAGTTCAAATAGGGTTCTAACACCACAGAATTTAAAGATTGATATTGTAGAGTAATTTTAACTATGTTTGGAACATTTTTGAAAGGTTTCAGTTTTTTTCAAAAATGGCAGTTCTTTGGTCAAAAAAAATCTCAAAGACAAGTTGGATTACATCTTCTCATTTGAAATCCAGTTGTCCAAATAGATTTCGAACGCCACAGAACTTGAAGATTGAAATTGTAGAATCATTTAAACTATGTTTGAAATATTTTTGAAAGATTTAATTTTTTCTCAAAAATGGCAGTTCTTTGGTCAAAAAAACATCTTAGAGACTAGTTGGGAAAAATCTTCTCATTTGAAATCTCGGAGTTCAAATAGGGTTCTAACACCACAGAATTTAAAGATTGATATTGTAGAGTAATTTTAACTATGTTTGGAACATTTTTGAAACATTAAATTTTTTCTCAAAAATGGCAGTTCTTTGGTCAAAAAAACATCTCAGAGACTAGTTGGGAAAAATCTTCTTATTTGAAATCCAGGAGTTCAAATAGGGTTCTAACACCACAGAATTTAAAGATTGATATTGTAGAGTAATTTTAACTATGTTTGGAACATTTTTGAAAGGTTTCAGTTTTTGTCAAAAATGGCAGTTCTTTGGTCAAAAAAAATCTCAAAGACAAGTTGGATTACATCTTCTCATTTGAAATCCAGTTGTCCAAATAGATTTCGAATGCCACAGAACTTGAAGATTGATATTGTAGAATCATTTAAACTATGTTTGAAATATTTTTGAAACATTTTATTTTTTCTCAAAAATGGCAGTTCTTTGGTCAAAAAAACATCTCAGAGACTAGTTGGGAAAAATCTTCTTATTTGAAATCCAGGAGTTCAAATAGGGTTCTAACACCACAGAATTTAAAGATTGATATTGTAGAGTAATTTTAACTATGTTTGGAACATTTTTGAAAGGTTTCAGTCTTTGTCAAAAATGGCAGTTCTTTGGTCAAAAAAATCTCAAAGACAAGTTGGAAAACATCTTCTCAGTTGAAATCCAGTTGTCCAAATAGATTTCGAACGCCACAGAACTTGAAGATTGATATTGTAGAATCATTTAAACTATGTTTGGAACATTTTTGAAACATTTAATTTTTTCTCAAAAATGGCAGTTCTTTGGTCAAAAAAACATCTCAGAGACTAGTTGGGAAAAATCTTCTTATTTGAAATCCAGGAGTTCAAATAGGGTTCTAACACCACAGAATTTAAAGATTGATATTGTAGAGTAATTTTAACTATGTTTGGAACATTTTTGAAAGGTTTCAGTTTTTGTCAAAAATGGCAGTTCTTTGGTCAAAAAAAATCTCAAAGACAAGTTGGATTACATCTTCTCATTTGAAATCCAGTTGTCCAAATAGATTTCGAAAGCCACAGAACTTGAAGATTGATATTGTAGAATCATTTAAACTATGTTTGAAATATTTTTGAAACATTTTATTTTTTCTCAAAAATGGCAGTTCTTTGGTCAAAAAAACATCTCAGAGACTAGTTGGGAAAAATCTTCTTATTTGAAATCCAGGAGTTCAAATAGGGTTCTAACACCACAGAATTTAAAGATTGATATTGTAGAGTAATTTTAACTATGTTTGGAACATTTTTGAAAGGTTTCAGTTTTTGTCAAAAATGGCAGTTCTTTGGTCAAAAAAATCTCAAAGACAAGTTGGAAAACATCTTCTCAGTTGAAATCCAGTTGTCCAAATAGATTTCTAACGCCACAGAACTTGAAGATTGATATTGTAGAATCATTTAAACTATGTTTGAAATATTTTTGAAACATTTTATTTTTTCTTAAAAAATGGCAGTTCTTTAGTCAAAAAAACATCTCAGAGACTACTTGGGAAAAATCTTCTCATTTGAAATCCAGGAGTTCAAATAGGGTTCTAACACCACAGAATTTAAAGATTGATATTGTAGAGTAATTTTAACTATGTTTGGAACATTTTTGAAAGGTTTCAGTTTTTGTCAAAAATGGCAGTTCTTTGGTCAAAAAAAATCTCAAAGACAAGTTGGAAAACATCATCTCATTTGAAATCCAGTTGTCCAAATAGATTTCGAATGCCACAGAACTTGAAGATTGATATTGTAGAATCATTTAAACTATGTTTGAAATATTTTTGAAACATTTTCTTTTTTCTCAAAAATGACAGTTCTTTGGTCAAAAAAACATCTCAGAGACTAGTTGGGAAAAATCTTCTCATTTGAAATCCAGGAGTTCAAATATATTTCTAACGCCACAGAGTTTAAAGATTGATATTGTAGAGTAATTTAAACTATGTTTGGAACATTTTTGAAAGGTTTCACTTTTTGTCAAATATGGCAGTTCTTTGGTAAAAAAAATCTCAAAGACAAGTTGGAAAACATCTTCTCATTTTAAATCCAGTTGTCCAAATAGATTTCGAATGCCACAGCACTTTAAGATTGATATTGTATAATCATTTAAACTATGTTTGAAACATTTTTGAAAGATTTTATTTTTTCTCAAAAATGACAGTTCTTTGGTCAAAAAAACATCTCAGAGACTAGTTGGGAAAAATCTTCTCATTTGAAATCTAGGAGTTCAAATAGATTTCTAACACCACAGAATTTAAAGATTGATATTGTAGACTTATTTTAATTATGTTTGGAACATTTTTGAAAGGTTTCAGTTTTTGTCAAAAATGGCAGTTCTTTGGTCAAAAAAATCTCAAAGATAAGTTGGAAAACATCTTCTCATTTGAAATCCAGTTGTCCAAATAGATTTCTAACGCCACAGAACTTGAAGATTGATATTGTAGAATCATTTAAACTATGTTTGAAATATTTTTGAAACATTTTCTTTTTTCTCAAAAATGGCAGTTCTTTGGTCAAAAAAACATCTCAGAGACTAGTTGGGAAAAATCTTCTCATTTGAAATCCAGGAGTTCAAATATATTTCTAACACCACAGAGTTTAAAGATTGATATTGTAGAGTAATTTTAACTATGTTTGGAACATTTTTGAAAGGTTTCAGTTTTTTGTCATAAATGGCAGTTCTTTGGTCAAAAAAAATCTCAAAGACAAGTTGGAAAACATCTTCTCAGTTGAAATCCAGTTGTCCAAATAGCTTTCGAACGCCACAGAACTTGAAGATTGATATTGTAGAATCATTTAAACTATGTTTGAAATATTTTTGAAACATTTTCTTTTTTCTCAAAAATGACAGTTCTTTGGTCAAAAAAACATCTCAGAGACTAGTTGGGAAAAATCTTCCCATTTGAAATCCAGGTGTTCAAATAGGGTTCTAACACCACAGAATTTAAAGATTGATATTGTAGAGTAATTTTAACTATGTTTGGAACATTTTTGAAAGGTTTCAGTTTTTGTCAAAAATGGCAGTTCTTTGGTCAAAAAAATCTCAAAGACAAGTTGGAAAACATCTTCTCAGTTGAAATCCAGTTGTCCAAATAGATTTCTAACGCCACAGAACTTGAAGATTGATATTGTAGAATCATTTAAACTATGTTTGAAATATTTTTGAAAGATTTAATTTTTTCTCAAAAATGACAGTTCTTTGGTCAAAAAAACATCTCAGAGACTAGTTGGGAAAAATCTTCTCATTTGAAATCCAGGAGTTCAAATAGATTTCTAACACCACAGAATTTAAAGATTGATATTTTAGAGTAATTTAAACTATGTTTGGAACATTTTTGAAAGATTTTATTTTTTCTCAAAAATGGCAGTTCTTTGGTCAAAAAAACATCTCAGAGACTAGTTGGGAAAAATCTTCTTATTTGAAATCCAGGAGTTCAAATAGGGTTCTAACACCACAGAATTTAAAGATTGATATTGTAGAGTAATTTTAACTATGTTTGGAACATTTTTGAAAGGTTTCAGTTTTTGTCAAAAATGGCAGTTCTCTGGTCAAAAAAAATCTCAAAGACAAGTTGGAAAACATCTTCTCATTTGAAATCCAGTTGTCCAAATAGATTTCTAACGCCACAGAACTTGAAGATTGATATTGTAGAATCATTTAAACTATGTTTGAAATATTTTTGAAACATTTGATTTTTTCTCAAAAATGACAGTTCTTTGGTCAAAAAAACATCTCAGAGACTAGTTGGGAAAAATCTTCTCATTTGAAATCCAGGAGTTCAAATAGGGTTCTAACACCACAGAATTTAAAGATTGATATTGTAGAGTAATTTTAACTATGTTTGGAACATTTTTGAAAGGTTTCAGTTTTTGTCAAAAATGGCAGTTCTCTGGTCAAAAAAAATCTCAAAGACAAGTTGGAAAACATCTTCTCATTTGAAATCCAGTTGTCCAAATAGATTTCTAACGCCACAGAACTTGAAGATTGATATTGTAGAATCATTTAAACTATGTTTGAAATATTTTTGAAACTTTTTATTTTTTATTAAAAAATGGTAGTTCTTTGGTCAAAAAAACATCTCAGAGACTAGTTGGGAAAAATCTTCTCATTTGAAATCCAGGAGTTCAAATAGGGTTCTAACACCACAGAATTTAAAGATTGATATTGTAGAGTAATTTTAACTATGTTTGGAACATTTTTGAAAGGTTTCAGTTTTTGTCAAAAATGGCAGTTCTTTGGTCAAAAAAAATCTCAAAGACAAGTTGGATTACATCTTCTCATTTGAAATCCAGTTGTCCAAATAGATTTCGAACGCCACAGAAATTGAAGATTGATATTGTAGAATCATTTAAACTATGTTTGAAATATTTTGGAAAGATTTAATTTTTTCTCAAAAATGGCAGTTCTTTGGTCAAAAAAACATCTTAGAGACTAGTTGGGAAAAATCTTCTCATTTGAAATCTCGGAGTTCAAATAGGGTTCTAACACCACAGAATTTAAAGATTGATATTGTAGAGTAATTTTAACTATGTTTGGAACATTTTTGAAAGGTTTCAGTCTTTGTCAAAAATGGCAGTTCTTTGGTCAAAAAAAATCTCAAAGACAAGTTGGAAAACATCTTCTCAGTTGAAATCCAGTTGTCCAAATAGATTTCGAACGCCACAGAACTTGAAGATTGATATTGTAGAATCATTTAAACTATGTTTGAAATATTTTTGAAACATTTTTTTTCCCTCAAAAATGGCAGTTCTTTGGTCAAAAA
Source organism: Ascaphus truei (assembly GCF_040206685.1). Classification (NCBI taxonomy): domain Eukaryota; kingdom Metazoa; phylum Chordata; class Amphibia; order Anura; family Ascaphidae; genus Ascaphus; species Ascaphus truei. The sequence goes on from NC_134495.1 coordinate 23,785,302, forward strand.
AACATCTCAGAGACTAGTTGGGAAATATCTTCTCATTTGAAATCCAGGAGTTCAAATAGGGTTCTAACACCACAGAATTTAAAGATTGATATTGTAGAGTAATTTTAACTATGTTTGGAACATTTTTGAAACATTTAATTTTTTCTCAAAAATGGCAGTTCTTTCGTCAAAAAAACATCTCAGAGACTAGTTGGAAAACATCTTCTCAGTTGAAATATAGTTGTCCAAATAGATTTCGAACGCCACAGAACTTGAAGATTGATATTGTAGAATCATTTAAACTATGTTTGAAATATTTTTGAAACATTTTTTTTTCTCTCAAAAATGGCAGTTCTTTGGTCAAAAAAACATCTCACAGACTAGTTGGGAAATATCTTCTCATTTGAAATCCAGGAGTTCAAATAGGGTTCTAACACCACAGAATTTAAAGATTGATATTGTAGAGTAATTTTAACTATGTTTGGAACATTTTTGAAAGGTTTCAGTTTTTGTCAAAAATGGCAGTTCTTTGGTCAAAAAAAATCTCAAAGACAAGTTGGAAAACATCTTCTCAGTTGAAATCCAGTTGTCCAAATAGCTTTCGAACGCCACAGAACTTGAAGATTGATATTGTAGAATCATTTAAACTATGTTTGAAATATTTTTGAAACATTTTATTTTTTCTCAAAAATGGCAGTTCTTTGGTCAAAAAAACATCTCAGAGACTAGTTGGGAAAAATCTTCTTATTTGAAATCCAGGAGTTCAAATAGGGTTCTAACACCACAGAATTTAACGATTGATATTGTAGAGTAATTTTAACTATGTTTGGAACATTTTTGAAAGGTTTCAGTTTTTTTCAAAAATGGCAGTTCTTTGGTCAAAAAAAATCTCAAAGACAAGTTGGATTACATCTTCTCATTTGAAATCCAGTTGTCCAAATAGATTTCGAACGCCACAGAACTTGAAGATTGAAATTGTAGAATCATTTAAACTATGTTTGAAATATTTTTGAAAGATTTAATTTTTTCTCAAAAATTGCAGTTCTTTGGTCAAAAAAACATCTTAGAGACTAGTTGGGAAAAATCTTCTCATTTGAAATCTCGGAGTTCAAATAGGGTTCTAACACCACAGAATTTAAAGATTGATATTGTAGAGTAATTTTAACTATGTTTGGAACATTTTTGAAAGGTTTCAGTCTTTGTCAAAAATGGCAGTTCTTTGGTCAAAAAAAATCTCAAAGACAAGTTGGAAAACATCTTCTCAGTTGAAATCCAGTTGTCCAAATAGATTTCGAACGCCACAGAACTTGAAGATTGATATTGTAGAATCATTTAAACTATGTTTGAAATATTTTTGAAACATTTTTTTTTTCTCAAAAATGGCAGTTCTTTGGTCAAAAAAACATCTCAGAGACTAGTTGGGAAAAATCTTCTCATTTGAAATCCAGGAGTTCAAATAGGGTTCTAACACCACAGAATTTAAAGATTGATATTGTAGAGTAATTTTAACTATGTTTGGAACATTTTTGAAACATTAAATTTTTTCTCAAAAATGGCAGTTCTTTGGTCAAAAAAACATCTCAGAGACTAGTTGGGAAAAATCTTCTTATTTGAAATCCAGGAGTTCAAATAGGGTTCTAACACCACAGAATTTAAAGATTGATATTGTAGAGTAATTTTAACTATGTTTGGAACATTTTTGAAAGGTTTCAGTTTTTGTCAAAAATGGCAGTTCTTTGGTCAAAAAAAATCTCAAAGACAAGTTGGAAAACATCTTCTCAGTTGAAATATAGTTGTCCAAATAGATTTCGAACGCCACAGAACTTGAAGATTGATATTGTAGAATCATTTAAACTATGTTTGAAATATTTTTGAAACATTTTATTTTTTCTCAAAAATGGCAGTTCTTTGGTCAAAAAAACATCTCAGAGACTAGTTGGGAAAAATCTTCTTATTTGAAATCCAGGAGTTCAAATAGGGTTCTAACACCACAGAATTTAAAGATTGATATTGTAGAGTAATTTTAACTATGTTTGGAACATTTTTGAAAGGTTTCAGTTTTTTTCAAAAATGGCAGTTCTTTGGTCAAAAAAAATCTCAAAGACAAGTTGGATTACATCTTCTCATTTGAAATCCAGTTGTCCAAATAGATTTCGAACGCCACAGAACTTGAAGATTGAAATTGTAGAATCATTTAAACTATGTTTGAAATATTTTTGAAAGATTTAATTTTTTCTCAAAAATGGCAGTTCTTTGGTCAAAAAAACATCTTAGAGACTAGTTGGGAAAAATCTTCTCATTTGAAATCTCGGAGTTCAAATAGGGTTCTAACACCACAGAATTTAAAGATTGATATTGTAGAGTAATTTTAACTATGTTTGGAACATTTTTGAAACATTAAATTTTTTCTCAAAAATGGCAGTTCTTTGGTCAAAAAAACATCTCAGAGACTAGTTGGGAAAAATCTTCTTATTTGAAATCCAGGAGTTCAAATAGGGTTCTAACACCACAGAATTTAAAGATTGATATTGTAGAGTAATTTTAACTATGTTTGGAACATTTTTGAAAGGTTTCAGTTTTTGTCAAAAATGGCAGTTCTTTGGTCAAAAAAAATCTCAAAGACAAGTTGGATTACATCTTCTCATTTGAAATCCAGTTGTCCAAATAGATTTCGAATGCCACAGAACTTGAAGATTGATATTGTAGAATCATTTAAACTATGTTTGAAATATTTTTGAAACATTTTATTTTTTCTCAAAAATGGCAGTTCTTTGGTCAAAAAAACATCTCAGAGACTAGTTGGGAAAAATCTTCTTATTTGAAATCCAGGAGTTCAAATAGGGTTCTAACACCACAGAATTTAAAGATTGATATTGTAGAGTAATTTTAACTATGTTTGGAACATTTTTGAAAGGTTTCAGTCTTTGTCAAAAATGGCAGTTCTTTGGTCAAAAAAATCTCAAAGACAAGTTGGAAAACATCTTCTCAGTTGAAATCCAGTTGTCCAAATAGATTTCGAACGCCACAGAACTTGAAGATTGATATTGTAGAATCATTTAAACTATGTTTGGAACATTTTTGAAACATTTAATTTTTTCTCAAAAATGGCAGTTCTTTGGTCAAAAAAACATCTCAGAGACTAGTTGGGAAAAATCTTCTTATTTGAAATCCAGGAGTTCAAATAGGGTTCTAACACCACAGAATTTAAAGATTGATATTGTAGAGTAATTTTAACTATGTTTGGAACATTTTTGAAAGGTTTCAGTTTTTGTCAAAAATGGCAGTTCTTTGGTCAAAAAAAATCTCAAAGACAAGTTGGATTACATCTTCTCATTTGAAATCCAGTTGTCCAAATAGATTTCGAAAGCCACAGAACTTGAAGATTGATATTGTAGAATCATTTAAACTATGTTTGAAATATTTTTGAAACATTTTATTTTTTCTCAAAAATGGCAGTTCTTTGGTCAAAAAAACATCTCAGAGACTAGTTGGGAAAAATCTTCTCATTTGAAATCCCGGAGTTCAAATAGGGTTCTAACACCACAAAATTTAAAGATTGATATTGTAGAGTAATTTTAACTATGTTTGGAACATTTTTGAAAGGTTTCAGTTTTTGTCAAAAATGGCAGTTCTTTGGTCAAAAAAAATCTCAATGACAAGTTGGAAAACATCTTCTCAGTTGAAATATAGTTGTCCAAATAGATTTCGCATGTCACAGAACTTGAAGAATGATATTGTAGAATCATTTAAACTATGTTTGAAATATTTTTGAAACATTTTATTTTTTCTCAAAAATGGCAGTTCTTTGGTCAAAAAAACATCTCTGAGACTAGTTGGGAAAAATCTTCTTATTTGAAATCCAGGAGTTCAAATAGGGTTCTAACACCACAGAATTTAAAGATTGATGTTGTAGAGTCATTTTAACTATGTTTGGAACACTTTTGAAAGGTTTCAGTTTTTGTCAAAAATGGCAGTTCTTTGGTCAAAAAAAATCTCAAAGACAAGTTGGAAAACATCTTCTCAGTTGAAATATAGTTGTCCAAATAGATTTCGAACGCCACAGAACTTGAAGATTGATATTGTAGAATCATTTAAACTATGTTTGAAATATTTTTGAAACATTTTATTTTTTCTCAAAAATGGCAGTTCTTTGGTCAAAAAAACATCTCAGAGACTAGTTGGGAAATATCTTCTCATTTGAAATCCAGGAGTTCAAATAGGGTTCTAACACCACAGAATTTAAAGATTGATATTGTAGAGTAATTTTAACTATGTTTGGAACATTTTTGAAACATTTTATTTTTTCTCAAAAATGGCAGTTCTTTGGTCAAAAAAACATCTCAGAGACTAGTTGGGAAAAATCTTCTCATTTGAAATCCCGGAGTTCAAATAGGGTTCTAACACCACAAAATTTAAAGATTGATATTGTAGAGTAATTTTAACTATGTTTGGAACATTTTTGAAAGGTTTCAGTTTTTGTCAAAAATGGCAGTTCTTTGGTCAAAAAAAATCTCAAAGACAAGTTGGAAAACATCTTCTCAGTTGAAATATAGTTGTCCAAATAGATTTCGCATGTCACAGAACTTGAAGAATGATATTGTAGAATCATTTAAACTATGTTTGAAATATTTTTGAAACATTTTATTTTTTCTCAAAAATGGCAGTTCTTTGGTCAAAAAAACATCTCAGAGACTAGTTGGGAAAAATCTTCTTATTTGAAATCCAGGAGTTCAAATAGGGTTCTAACACCACAGAATTTAAAGATTGATGTTGTAGAGTAATTTTAACTATGTTTGGAACATTTTTGAAAGGTTTCAGTTTTTGTCAAAAATGGCAGTTCTTTGGTCAAAAAAAATCTCAAAGACAAGTTGGAAAACATCTTCTCAGTTGAAATATAGTTGTCCAAATAGATTTCGAACGCCACAGAACTTGAAGATTGATATTGTAGAATCATTTAAACTATGTTTGAAATATTTTTGAAACATTTTATTTTTTCTCAAAAATGGCAGTTCTTTGGTCAAAAAAACATCTCAGAGACTAGTTGGGAAATATCTTCTCATTTGAAATCCAGGAGTTCAAATAAGGTTCTAACACCACAGAATTTAAAGATTGATATTGTAGAGTAATTTTAACTATGTTTGGAACATTTTTGAAACATTTTATTTTTTCTCAAAAATGGCAGTTCTTTGGTCAAAAAAACATCTCAGAGACTAGTTGGGAAAAATCTTCTTATTTGAAATCCAGGAGTTCAAATAGGGTTCTAACACCACAGAATTTAAAGATTGATATTGTAGAGTAATTTTAACTATGTTTGGAACATTTTTGAAAGGTTTCAGTTTTTGTCAAAAATGGCAGTTCTTTGGTCAAAAAAATCTCAAAGACAAGTTGGATTACATCTTCTCATTTGATATCCAGTTGTCCAAATAGATTTCGAACGCCACAGAACTTGAAGATTGATATTGTAGAATCATTTAAACTATGTTTGAAATATTTTTGAAACATTTTATTTTTTCTCAAAAATGGCAGTTCTTTGGTCAAAAAAACATCTCAGAGACTAGTTGGGAAAAATCTTCTTATTTGAAATCCAGGAGTTCAAATAGGGTTCTAACACCACAGAATTTAAAGATTGATATTGTAGAGTAATTTTAACTATGTTTGGAACATTTTTGAAAGGTTTCAGTTTTTGTCAAAAATGGCAGTTCTTTGGTCAAAAAAATCTCAAAGACAAGTTGGATTACATCTTCTCATTTGAAATCCAGTTGTCCAAATAGATTTCGAACGCCACAGAACTTGAAGATTGATATTGTAGAATCATTTAAACTATGTTTGAAATATTTTTGAAACATTTTATTTTTTCTCAAAAATGGCAGTTCTTTGGTCAAAAAAACATCTCAGAGACTAGTTGGGAAAAATCTTCTTATTTGAAATCCAGGAGTTCAAATAGGGTTCTAACACCACAGAATTTAAAGATTGATATTGTAGAGTAATTTTAACTATGTTTGGAACATTTTTGAAAGGTTTCAGTTTTTGTCAAAAATGGCAGTTCTTTGGTCAAAAAAATCCTCAAAGACAAGTTGGATTACATCTTCTCATTTGAAATCCAGTTGTCCAAATAGATTTCGAACGCCACAGAACTTGAAGATTGATATTGTAGAATCATTTAAACTATGTTTGAAATATTTTTGAAAGATTTAATTTTTTCTCAAAAATGGCAGTTCTTTGGTCAAAAAAACATCTTAGAGACTATTTGGGAAAAATCTTCTCATTTGAAATCTCGGAGTTCAAATAGGGTTCTAACACCACAGAATTTAAAGATTGATATTGTAGAGTAATTTTAACTATGTTTGGAACATTTTTGAAAGGTTTCAATCTTTGTCAAAAATGGCAGTTCTTTGGTCAAAAAAATCTCAAAGACAAGTTGGAAAACATCTTCTCAGTTGAAATCCAGTTGTCCAAATAGATTTCGAACGCCACAGAACTTGAAGATTGATATTGTAGAATCATTTAAACTATGTTTGAAATATTTTTGAAACATTTTTTTTTCTCAAAAATGGCAGTTCTTTGGTCAAAAAAACATCTCAGAGACTAGTTGGGAAATATCCTCTCATTTGAAATCCAGGAGTTCAAATAGGGTTCTAACACCACAGAATTTAAAGATTGATATTGTAGAGTAATTTTAACTATGTTTGGAACATTTTTGAAACATTTAATTTTTTCTCAAAAATGGCAGTTCTTTGGTCAAAAAAACCATCTCAGAGACTAGTTGGGAAAAATCTTCTTATTTGAAATTCAGGAGTTCAAATAGGGTTCTAACACCACAGAATTTAAAGATTGATGTTGTAGAGTAATTTTAACTATGTTTGGAACATTTTTGAAAGGTTTCAGTTTTTGTCAAAAATGGCAGTTCTTTGGTCAAAAAAAATCTCAAAGACAAGTTGGAAAACATCTTCTCAGTTGAAATATAGTTGTCCAAATAGATTTCGAACGCCACAGAACTTGAAGATTGATATTGTAGAATCATTTAAACTATGTTTGAAATATTTTTGAAACATTTTATTTTTTCTCAAAAATGGCAGTTCTTTGGTCAAAAAAACATCTCAGAGACTAGTTGGGAAATATCTTCTCATTTGAAATCCAGGAGTTCAAATAGGGTTCTAACACCACAGAATTTAAAGATTGATATTGTAGAGTAATTTTAACTATGTTTGGAACATTTTTGAAACATTTAATTTTTTCTCAAAAATGGCAGTTCTTTGGTCAAAAAAACATCTCAGAGACTAGTTGGGAAAAATCTTCTTATTTGAAATCCAGGAGTTCAAATAGGGTTCTAACACCACAGAATTTAAAGATTGATATTGTAGAGTAATTTTAACTATGTTTGGAACATTTTTGAAAGGTTTCAGTTTTTGTCAAAAATGGCAGTTCTTTGGTCAAAAAAAATCTCAAAGACAAGTTGGATTACATCTTCTCATTTGAAATCCAGTTGTACAAATAGATTTCGAACGCCACAGAACTTGAAGATTGATATTGTAGAATCATTTAAACTATGTTTGAAATATTTTTGAAACATTTTTTTTCCTCAAAAATGGCAGTTCTTTGGTCAAAAAAACATCTCAGAGACTAGTTGGGAAATATCTTCTCATTTGAAATCCAGGAGTTCAAATAGGGTTCTAACACCACAGAATTTAAAGATTGATATTGTAGAGTAATTTTAACTATGTTTGGAACATTTTTGAAAGGTTTCAGTTTTGGTCAAAAATGGCAGTTCTTTGGTCAAAAAAAATCTCAAAGACAAGTTGGAAAACATCTTCTCAGTTGAAATCCAGTTGTCCAAATAGCTTTCGAACGCCACAGAACTTGAAGATTGATATTGTAGAATCATTTAAACTATGTTTGAAATATTTTTGAAACATTTTATTTTTTCTCAAAAATGGCAGTTCTTTGGTCAAAAAAACATCTCAGAGACTAGTTGGGAAAAATCTTCTTATTTGAAATCCAGGAGTTCAAATAGGGTTCTAACACCACATAATTTAAAGATTGATATTGTAGAGTAATTTTAACTATGTTTGGAACATTTTTGAAAGGTTTCAGTTTTTGTCAAAAATGGCAGTTCTTTGGTCAAAAAAATCCTCAAAGACAAGTTGGATTACATCTTCTCATTTGAAATCCAGTTGTCCAAATAGATTTCGAACGCCACAGAACTTGAAGATTGATATTGTAGAATCATTTAAACTATGTTTGAAATATTTTTGAAAGATTTAATTTTTTCTCAAAAATGGCAGTTCTTTGGTCAAAAAAACATCTTAGAGACTAGTTGGGAAAAATCTTCTCATTTGAAATCTCGGAGTTCAAATAGGGTTCTAACACCACAGAATTTAAAGATTGATATTGTAGAGTAATTTTAACTATGTTTGGAACATTTTTGAAAGGTTTCAGTCTTTGTCAAAAATGGCAGTTCTTTGGTCAAAAAAATCTCAAAGACAAGTTGGAAAACATCTTCTCAGTTGAAATCCAGTTGTCCAAATAGATTTCGAACGCCACAGAACTTGAAGATTGATATTGTAGAATCATTTAAACTATGTTTGAAATATTTTTGAAAGATTTAATTTTTTCTCAAAAATGGCAGTTCTTTGGTCAAAAAAACATCTCAGAGACTAGTTGGGAAAAATCTTCTCATTTGAAATCCCGGAGTTCAAATAGGGTTCTAACACCACAGAATTTAAAGATTGATATTGTAGAGTAATTTTAACTATGTTTGGAACATTTTTGAAAGGTTTCAGTTTTTGTCAAAAATGGCAGTTCTTTGGTCAAAAAAAATCTCAAAGACAAGTTGGATTACATCTTCTCATTTGAAATCCAGTTGTCCAAATAGATTTCGAAAGCAACAGAACTTGAAGATTGATATTGTAGAATCATTTAAACTATGTTTGAAATATTTTTGAAACATTTTATTTTTTCTCAAAAATGGCAGTTCTTTGGTCAAAAAAACATCTCAGAGACTAGTTGGGAAAAATCTTCTCATTTGAAATCCCGGAGTTCAAATAGGGTTCTAACACCACAAAATTTAAAGATTGATATTGTAGAGTAATTTTAACTATGTTTGGAACATTTTTGAAAGGTTTCAGTTTTTGTCAAAAATGGCAGTTCTTTGGTCAAAAAAAATCTCAAAGACAAGTTGGAAAACATCTTCTCAGTTGAAATATAGTTGTCCAAATAGATTTCGCATGTCACAGAACTTGAAGAATGATATTGTAGAATCATTTAAACTATGTTTGAAATATTTTTGAAACATTTTATTTTTTCTCAAAAATGGCAGTTCTTTGGTCAAAAAAACATCTCAGAGACTAGTTGGGAAAAATCTTCTTATTTGAAATCCAGGAGTTCAAATAGGGTTCTAACACCACAGAATTTAAAGATTGATATTGTAGAGTAATTTTAACTATGTTTGGAACATTTTTGAAAGGTTTCAGTTTTTGTCAAAAATGGCAGTTCTTTGGTCAAAAAAATCCTCAAAGACAAGTTGGATTACATCTTCTCATTTGAAATCCAGTTGTCCAAATAGATTTCGAACGCCACAGAACTTGAAGATTGATATTGTAGAATCATTTAAACTATGTTTGAAATATTTTTGAAAGATTTAATTTTTTCTCAAAAATGGCAGTTCTTTGGTCAAAAAAACATCTTAGAGACTATTTGGGAAAAATCTTCTCATTTGAAATCTCGGAGTTCAAATAGGGTTCTAACACCACAGAATTTAAAGATTGATATTGTAGAGTAATTTTAACTATGTTTGGAACATTTTTGAAAGGTTTCAGTCTTTGTCAAAAATGGCAGTTCTTTGGTCAAAAAAATCTCAAAGACAAGTTGGAAAACATCTTCTCAGTTGAAATCCAGTTGTCCAAATAGATTTCGAACGCCTCAGAACTTGAAGATTGATATTGTAGAATCATTTAAACTATGTTTGAAATATTTTTGAAACATTTTTTTTTCTCAAAAATGGCAGTTCTTTGGTCAAAAAAACATCTCAGAGACTAGTTGGGAAATATCTTCTCATTTGAAATCCAGGAGTTCAAATAGGGTTCTAACACCACAGAATTTAAAGATTGATATTGTAGAGTAATTTTAACTATGTTTGGAACATTTTTGAAACATTTAATTTTTTCTCAAAAATGGCAGTTCTTTGGTCAAAAAAACATCTCAGAGACTAGTTGGGAAAAATCTTCTTATTTGAAATCCAGGAGTTCAAATAGGGTTCTAACACCACAGAATTTAAAGATTGATATTGTAGAGTAATTTTAACTATGTTTGGAACATTTTTGAAAGGTTTCAGTTTTTGTCAAAAATGGCAGTTCTTTGGTCAAAAAAAATCTCAAAGACAAGTTGGATTACATCTTCTCATTTGAAATCCAGTTGTACAAATAGATTTCGAACGCCACAGAACTTGAAGATTGATATTGTAGAATCATTTAAACTATGTTTGAAATATTTTTGAAACATTTTTTTTCCTCAAAAATGGCAGTTCTTTGGTCAAAAAAACATCTCAGAGACTAGTTGGGAAATATCTTCTCATTTGAAATCCAGGAGTTCAAATAGGGTTCTAACACCACAGAATTTAAAGATTGATATTGTAGAGTAATTTTAACTATGTTTGGAACATTTTTGAAAGGTTTCAGTTTTGGTCAAAAATGGCAGTTCTTTGGTCAAAAAATATCTCAAAGACAAGTTGGAAAACATCTTCTCAGTTGAAATCCAGTTGTCCAAATAGCTTTCGAACGCCACAGAACTTGAAGATTGATATTGTAGAATCATTTAAACTATGTTTGAAATATTTTTGAAACATTTTATTTTTTCTCAAAAATGGCAGTTCTTTGGTCAAAAAAACATCTCAGAGACTAGTTGGGAAAAATCTTCTTATTTGAAATCCAGGAGTTCAAATAGGGTTCTAACACCACAGAATTTAAAGATTGATATTGTAGAGTAATTTTAACTATGTTTGGAACATTTTTGAAAGGTTTCAGTTTTTGTCAAAAATGGCAGTTCTTTGGTCAAAAAAATCCTCAAAGACAAGTTGGATTACATCTTCTCATTTGAAATCCAGTTGTCCAAATAGATTTCGAACGCCACAGAACTTGAAGATTGATATTGTAGAATCATTTAAACTATGTTTGAAATATTTTTGAAAGATTTAATTTTTTCTCAAAAATGGCAGTTCTTTGGTCAAAAAAAACATCTTAGAGACTAGTTGGGAAAAATCTTCTCATTTGAAATCTCGGAGTTCAAATAGGGTTCTAACACCACAGAATTTAAAGATTGATATTGTAGAGTAATTTTAACTATGTTTGGAACATTTTTGAAAGGTTTCAGTCTTTGTCAAAAATGGCAGTTCTTTGGTCAAAAAAATCTCAAAGACAAGTTGGAAAACATCTTCTCAGTTGAAATCCAGTTGTCCAAATAGATTTCGAACGCCACAGAACTTGAAGATTGATATTGTAGAATCATTTAAACTATGTTTGAAATATTTTTGAAACATTTTTTTTTCTCAAAAATGGCAGTTCTTTGGTCAAAAAAACATCTCAGAGACTAGTTGGGAAAAATCTTCTTATTTGAAATCCAGGAGTTCAAATAGGGTTCTAACACCACAGAATTTAAAGATTGATATTGTAGAGTAATTTTAACTATGTTTGGAACATTTTTGAAAGGTTTCAGTTTTTGTCAAAAATGGCAGTTCTTTGGTCAAAAAAAATCTCAAAGACAAGTTGGAAAACATCTTCTCAGTTGAAATATAGTTGTCCAAATAGATTTCGAACGCCACAGAACTTGAAGATTGATATTGTAGAATCATTTAAACTATGTTTGAAATATTTTTGAAACATTTAATTTTTTCTCAAAAATGGCAGTTCTTTGGTCAAAAAAACATCTCAGAGACTAGTTGGGAAAAATCTTCTCATTTGAAATCCAGGAGTTCAAATAGGGTTCTAACACCACAGAATTTAAAGATTGATATTGTAGAGTAATTTTAACTATGTTTGGAACATTTTTGAAAGGTTTCAGTTTTTGTCAAAAATGGCAGTTCTCTGGTCAAAAAAAATCTCAAAGACAAGTTGGAAAACATCTTCTCATTTGAAATCCAGTTGTCCAAATAGATTTCTAACGCCACAGAACTTGAAGATTGATATTGTAGAATCATATAAACTATGTTTGAAATATTTTTGAAACTTTTTATTTTTTATTAAAAAATGGTAGTTCTTTGGTCAAAAAAACATCTCAGAGACTGGTTGGGAAAAATCTTCTCATTTGAAATCCAGGAGTTCAAATAGGGTTCTAACACCACAGAATTTAAAGATTGATATTGTAGAGTAATTTTAACTATGTTTGGAACATTTTTGAAAGGTTTCAGTTTTTGTCAAAAATGGCAGTTCTTTGGTCAAGAAAAATCTCAAAGACAAGTTGGATTACATCTTCTCATTTGAAATCCAGTTGTCCAAATAGATTTCGAACGCCACAGAAATTGAAGATTGATATTGTAGAATCATTTAAACTATGTTTGAAATATTTTTGAAAGATTTAATTTTTTCTCAAAAATGGCAGTTCTTTGGTCAAAAAAACATCTTAGAGACTAGTTGGGAAAAATCTTCTCATTTGAAATCTCGGGGTTCAAATAGGGTTCTAACACCACAGAATTTAAAGATTGATATTGTAGAGTAATTTTAACTATGTTTGGAACATTTTTGAAAGGTTTCAGTCTTTGTCAAAAATGGCAGTTCTTTGGTCAAAAAAAATCTCAAAGACAAGTTGGAAAACATCTTCTCAGTTGAAATCCAGTTGTCCAAATAGATTTCGAACGCCAAAGAACTTGAAGATTGATATTGTAGAATCATTTAAACTATGTTTGAAATATTTTTGAAACATTTTTTTTCCCTCAAAAATGGCAGTTCTTTGGTCAAAAAAACATCTCAGAGACTAGTTGGGAAATATCTTCTCATTTGAAATCCAGGAGTTCAAATAGGGTTCTAACACCACAGAATTTAAAGATTGATATTGTAGAGTAATTTTAACTATGTTTGGAACATTTTTGAAACATTTAATTTTTTCTCAAAAATGGCAGTTCTTTGGTCAAAAAAACATCTCAGAGACTAGTTGGGAAAAATCTTCTTATTTGAAATCCAGGAGTTCAAATAGGGTTCTAACACCACAGAATTTAAAGATTGATATTGTAGAGTAATTTTAACTATGTTTGGAACATTTTTGAAAGGTTTCAGTTTTTTGTCAAAAATGGCAGTTCTTTGGTCAAAAAAAATCTCAAAGACAAGTTGGAAAACATCTTCTCAGTTGAAATATAGTTGTCCAAATAGATTTCGAACGCCACAGAACTTGAAGATTGATATTGTAGAATCATTTAAACTATGTTTGAAATATTTTTGAAACATTTTTTTTTTCTCAAAAATGGCAGTTCTTTGGTCAAAAAAACATCTCAGAGACTAGTTGGGAAAAATCTTCTCATTTGAAATCCCGGAGTTCAAATAGGGTTCTAACACCACAGAATTTAAAGATTGATATTGTAGAGTAATTGTAACTATGTTTGGAACATTTTTGAAAGGTTTCAGTCTTTGTCAAAAATGGCAGTTCTTTGGTCAAAAAAAATCTCAAACACAAATTGGAAAACATCTTCTCAGTTGAAATCCAGTTGTCCAAATAGATTTCGAACGCCACAGAACTTGAAGATTGATATTGTAGAATCATTTAAACTATGTTTGAAATATTTTTGAAACATTTTTTTTTCTCAAAAATGGCAGTTCTTTGGTCAAAAAAACATCTCAGAGACTAGTTGGGAAAAATCTTCTCATTTGAAATCCAGGAGTTCAAATAGGGTTCTAACACCACAGAATTTAAAGATTGATATTGTAGAGTAATTTTAACTATGTTTGGAACATTTTTGAAACATTAATTTTTTTCTCAAAAATGGCAGTTCTTTGGTCAAAAAAACATCTCAGAGACTAGTTGGGAAAAATCTTCTTATTTGAAATCCAGGAGTTCAAATAGGGTTCTAACACCACAGAATTTAAAGATTGATATTGTAGAGTAATTTTAACTATGTTTGGAACATTTTTGAAAGGTTTCAGTTTTTGTCAAAAATGGCAGTTCTTTGGTCAAAAAAAAATCTCAAAGACAAGTTGGATTACATCTTCTCATTTGAAATCCAGTTGTCCAAATAGATTTCGAAAGCCACAGAACTTGAAGATTGATATTGTAGAATCATTTAAACTATGTTTGAAATATTTTTGAAACATTTTATTTTTTCTCAAAAATGGCAGTTCTTTGGTCAAAAAAACATCTCAGAGACTAGTTGGGAAAAATCTTCTTATTTGAAATCCAGGAGTTCAAATAGGGTTCTAACACCACAGAATTTAATGATTGATATTGTAGAGTAATTTTAACTATGTTTGGAACATTTTTGAAAGGTTTCAGTTTTTGTCAAAAATGGCAGTTCTTTGGTCAAAAAAAACCTCAAAGACAAGTTGGATTACATCTTCTCATTTGAAATCCAGTTGTCCAAATAGATTTCGAACGCCACAGAACTTGAAGATTGATATTGTAGAATCATTTAAACTATGTTTGAAATATTTTTGAAACATTTTTTTTCCTCAAAAATGGCAGTTCTTTGGACAAAAAAACATCTCAGAGACTAGTTGGGAAATATCTTCTCATTTGAAATCCAGGAGTTCAAATAGGGTTCTAACACCACAGAATTTAAAGATTGATATTGTAGAGTAATTTTAACTATGTTTGGAACATTTTTGAAAGGTTTCAGTTTTTGTCAAAAATGGCAGTTCTTTGGTCAAAAAAAATCTCAAAGACAAGTTGGAAAACATCTTCTCAGTTGAAATCCAGTTGTCCAAATAGCTTTCGAACGCCACAGAACTTGAAGATTGATATTGTAGAATCATTTAAACTATGTTTGAAATATTTTTGAAAGATTTAATTTTTTCTCAAAAATGGCAGTTCTTTGGTCAAAAAAACATCTTAGAGACTAGTTGGGAAAAATCTTCTCATTTGAAATCTCGGAGTTCAAATAGGGTTCTAACACCACAGAATTTAAAGATTGATATTGTAGAGTAATTTTAACTATGTTTGGAACATTTTTGAAAGGTTTCAGTCTTTGTCAAAAATGGCAGTTCTTTGGTCAAAAAAATCTCAAAGACAAGTTGGAAAACATCTTCTCAGTTGAAATCCAGTTGTCCAAATAGATTTCGAACGCCACAGAACTTGAAGATTGATATTGTAGAATCATTTAAACTATGTTTGAAATATTTTTGAAACATTTTTTTTTCTCAAAAATGGCAGTTCTTTGGTCAAAAAAACATCTCAGAGACTAGTTGGGAAATATCTTCTCATTTGAAATCCAGGAGTTCAAATAGGGTTCTAACACCACAGAATTTAAAGATTGATATTGTAGAGTAATTTTAACTATGTTTGGAACATTTTTGAAACATTTTATTTTTTCTCAAAAATGGCAGTTCTTTGGTCAAAAAAACATCTCAGAGACTAGTTGGGAAAAATCTTCTTATTTGAAATCCAGGAGTTCAAATAGGGTTCTAACACCACAGAATTTAATGATTGATATTGTAGAGTAATTTTAACTATGTTTGGAACATTTTTGAAAGGTTTCAGTTTTTGTCAAAAATGGCAGTTCTTTGGTCAAAAAAAACCTCAAAGACAAGTTGGATTACATCTTCTCATTTGAAATCCAGTTGTCCAAATAGATTTCGAACGCCACAGAACTTGAAGATTGATATTGTAGAATCATTTAAACTATGTTTGAAATATTTTTGAAACATTTTTTTTCCTCAAAAATGGCAGTTCTTTGGACAAAAAAACATCTCAGAGACTAGTTGGGAAATATCTTCTCATTTGAAATCCAGGAGTTCAAATAGGGTTCTAACACCACAGAATTTAAAGATTGATATTGTAGAGTAATTTTAACTATGTTTGGAACATTTTTGAAAGGTTTCAGTTTTTGTCAAAAATGGCAGTTCTTTGGTCAAAAAAAATCTCAAAGACAAGTTGGAAAACATCTTCTCAGTTGAAATCCAGTTGTCCAAATAGCTTTCGAACGCCACAGAACTTGAAGATTGATATTGTAGAATCATTTAAACTATGTTTGAAATATTTTTGAAAGATTTAATTTTTTCTCAAAAATGGCAGTTCTTTGGTCAAAAAAACATCTTAGAGACTAGTTGGGAAAAATCTTCTCATTTGAAATCTCGGAGTTCAAATAGGGTTCTAACACCACAGAATTTAAAGATTGATATTGTAGAGTAATTTTAACTATGTTTGGAACATTTTTGAAAGGTTTCAGTCTTTGTCAAAAATGGCAGTTCTTTGGTCAAAAAAATCTCAAAGACAAGTTGGAAAACATCTTCTCAGTTGAAATCCAGTTGTCCAAATAGATTTCGAACGCCACAGAACTTGAAGATTGATATTGTAGAATCATTTAAACTATGTTTGAAATATTTTTGAAACATTTTTTTTCCTCAAAAATGGCAGTTCTTTGGTCAAAAAAACATCTCAGAGACTAGTTGGGAAATATCTTCTCATTTGAAATCCAGGAGTTCAAATAGGGTTCTAACACCACAGAATTTAAAGATTGATATTGTAGAGTAATTTTAACTATGTTTGGAACATTTTTGAAACATTTAATTTTTTCTCAAAAATGGCAGTTCTTTGGTCAAAAAAACATCTCAGAGACTAGTTGGGAAAAATCTTCTTATTTGAAATCCAGGAGTTCAAATAGGGTTCTAACACCACAGAATTTAAAGATTGATATTGTAGAGTAATTTTAACTATGTTTGGAACATTTTTGAAAGGTTTCAGTTTTTGTCAAAAATGGCAGTTCTTTGGTCAAAAAAAATCTCAAAGACAAGTTGGAAAACATCTTCTCAGTTGAAATATAGTTGTCCAAATAGATTTCGAACGCCACAGAACTTGAAGATTGATATTGTAGAATCATTTAAACTATGTTTGAAATATTTTTGAAACATTTAATTTTTTCTCAAAAATGGCAGTTCTTTGGTCAAAAAAACATCTCAGAGACTAGTTGGGAAAAATCTTCTTATTTGAAATCCAGGAGTTCAAATAGGGTTCTAACACCACAGAATTTAAAGATTGATATTGTAGAGTAATTTTAACTATGTTTGGAACATTTTTGAAAGGTTTCAGTTTTTGTCAAAAATGGCAGTTCTTTGGTCAAAAAAAAATCTCAAAGACAAGTTGGATTACATCTTCTCATTTGAAATCCAGTTGTCCAAATAGATTTCGAACGCCACAGAACTTGAAGATGGATATTGTAGAATCATTTAAACTATGTTTGAAATATTTTTGAAACATTTTATTTTTTCTCAAAAATGGCAGTTCTTTGGTCAAAAAAACATCTCAGAGACTAGTTGGGAAAAATCTTCTTATTTGAAATCCAGGAGTTCAAATAGGGTTCTAACACCACAGAATTTAAAGATTGATATTGTAGAGTAATTTTAACTATGTTTGGAACATTTTTGAAAGGTTTCAGTTTTTGTCAAAAATGGCAGTTCTTTGGTCAAAAAAAATCTCAAAGACAAGTTGGATTACATCTTCTCATTTGAAATCCAGTTGTCCAAATAGATTTCGAAAGCCACAGAACTTGAAGATTGATATTGTAGAATCATTTAAACTATGTTTGAAATATTTTTGAAACATTTTATTTTTTCTCAAAAATGGCAGTTCTTTGGTCAAAAAAACATCTCAGAGACTAGTTGGGAAAAATCTTCTCATTTGAAATCCCGGAGTTCAAATAGGGTTCTAACACCACAAAATTTAAAGATTGATATTGTAGAGTAATTTTAACTGTGTTTGGAACATTTTTGAAAGGTTTCAGTTTTTGTCAAAAATGGCAGTTCTTTGGTCCAAAAAAATCTCAAAGACAAGTTGGAAAAAATCTTCTCAGTTGAAATATAGTTGTCCAAATAGATTTTGCGTGTCACAGAACTTGAAGATTGATATTGTAGAATCATTTAAACTATGTTTGAAATATTTTTGAAACATTTTATTTTTTCTCAAAAATGGCAGTTCTTTGGTCAAAAAAACATCTCAGAGACTAGTTGGGAAAAATCTTCTTATTTGAAATCCAGGAGTTCAAATAGGGTTCTAACACCACAGAATTTAAAGATTGATATTGTAGAGTAATTTTAACTATGTTTGGAACATTTTTGAAAGGTTTCAGTTTTTGTCAAAAATGGCAGTTCTTTGGTCAAAAAAAATCTCAAAGACAAGTTGGATTACATCTTCTCATTTGAAATCCAGTTGTCCAAATAGATTTCGAACGCCACAGAACTTGAAGATTGATATTGTAGAATCATTTAAACTATGTTTGAAATATTTTTGAAAGATTTAATTTTTTCTCAAAAATGGCAGTTCTTTGGTCAAAAAAACATCTTAGAGACTATTTGGGAAAAATCTTCTCATTTGAAATCTCGGAGTTCAAATAGGGTTCTAACACCACAGAATTTAAAGATTGATATTGTAGAGTAATTTTAACTATGTTTGGAACATTTTTGAAAGGTTTCAGTCTTTGTCAAAAATGGCAGTTCTTTGGTCAAAAAAAATCTCAAAGACAAGTTGGAAAACATCTTCTCAGTTGAAATCCAGTTGTCCAAATAGATTTCGAACGCCACAGAACTTGAAGATTGATATTGTAGAATCATTTAAACTATGTTTGAAATATTTTTGAAACATTTTTTTTTTCTCAAAAATGGCAGTTCTTTGGTCAAAAAAACATCTCAGAGACTAGTTGGGAAATATCTTCTCATTTGATATCCAGGAGTTCAAATAGGGTTCTAACACCACAGAATTTAAAGATTGATATTGTAGAGTAATTTTAACTATGTTTGGAACATTTTTGAAACATTTAATTTTTTCTCAAAAATGGCAGTTCTTTGGTCAAAAAAACATCTCAGAGACTAGTTGGGAAAAATCTTCTTATTTGAAATCCAGGAGTTCAAATAGGGTTCTAACACCACAGAATTTAAAGATTGATGTTGTAGAGTAATTTTAACTATGTTTGGAACATTTTTGAAAGGTTTCAGTTTTTGTCAAAAATGGCAGTTCTTTGGTCAAAAAAAATCTCAAAGACAAGTTGGAAAACATCTTCTCAGTTGAAATATAGTTGTCCAAATAGATTTCGAACGCCACAGAACTTGAAGATTGATATTGTAGAATCATTTAAACTATGTTTGAAATATTTTTGAAACATTTTATTTTTTCTCAAAAATGGCAGTTCTTTGGTCAAAAAAACATCTCAGAGACTAGTTGGGAAATATCTTCTCATTTGAAATCCAGGAGTTCAAATAGGGTTCTAACACCACAGAATTTAAAGATTGATATTGTAGAGTAATTTTAACTATGTTTGGAACATTTTTGAAACATTTTATTTTTTCTCAAAAATGGCAGTTCTTTGGTCAAAAAAACATCTCAGAGACTAGTTGGGAAAAATCTTCTTATTTGAAATCCAGGAGTTCAAATAGGGTTCTAACACCACAGAATTTAAAGATTGATATTGTAGAGTAATTTTAACTATGTTTGGAACATTTTTGAAAGGTTTCAGTTTTTGTCAAAAATGGCAGTTCTTTGGTCAAAAAAATCTCAAAGACAAGTTGGATTACATCTTCTCATTTGAAATCCAGTTGTCCAAATAGATTTCGAACGCCACAGAACTTGAAGATTGATATTGTAGAATCATTTAAACTATGTTTGAAATATTTTTGAAACATTTTATTTTTTCTCAAAAATGGCAGTTCTTTGGTCAAAAAAACATCTCAGAGACTAGTTGGGAAAAATCTTCTTATTTGAAATCCAGGAGTTCAAATAGGGTTCTAACACCACAGAATTTAAAGATTGATATTGTAGAGTAATTTTAACTATGTTTGGAACATTTTTGAAAGGTTTCAGTTTTTGTCAAAAATGGCAGTTCTTTGGTCAAAAAAATCTCAAAGACAAGTTGGATTACATCTTCTCATTTGAAATCCAGTTGTCCAAATAGATTTCGAACGCCACAGAACTTGAAGATTGATATTGTAGAATCATTTAAACTATGTTTGAAATATTTTTGAAACATTTTATTTTTTCTCAAAAATGGCA
The DNA here is from genome assembly GCF_040206685.1 of Ascaphus truei. Classification (NCBI taxonomy): domain Eukaryota; kingdom Metazoa; phylum Chordata; class Amphibia; order Anura; family Ascaphidae; genus Ascaphus; species Ascaphus truei. The sequence goes on from NC_134495.1 coordinate 23,805,447, forward strand.
GTTCTTTGGTCAAAAAAACATCTCAGAGACTAGTTGGGAAAAATCTTCTTATTTGAAATCCAGGAGTTCAAATAGGGTTCTAACACCACAGAATTTAAAGATTGATATTGTAGAGTAATTTTAACTATGTTTGGAACATTTTTGAAAGGTTTCAGTTTTTGTCAAAAATGGCAGTTCTTTGGTCAAAAAAATCCTCAAAGACAAGTTGGATTACATCTTCTCATTTGAAATCCAGTTGTCCAAATAGATTTCGAACGCCACAGAACTTGAAGATTGATATTGTAGAATCATTTAAACTGTTTGAAATATTTTTGAAAGATTTAATTTTTTCTCAAAAATGGCAGTTCTTTGGTCAAAAAAACATCTTAGAGACTATTTGGGAAAAATCTTCTCATTTGAAATCTCGGAGTTCAAATAGGGTTCTAACACCACAGAATTTAAAGATTGATATTGTAGAGTAATTTTAACTATGTTTGGAACATTTTTGAAAGGTTTCAGTTTTTGTCAAAAATGGCAGTTCTTTGGTCAAAAAAAATCTCAAAGACAAGTTGGATTACATCTTCTCATTTGAAATCCAGTTGTCCAAATAGATTTCGAAAGCAACAGAACTTGAAGATTGATATTGTAGAATCATTTAAACTATGTTTGAAATATTTTTGAAACATTTTATTTTTTCTCAAAAATGGCAGTTCTTTGGTCAAAAAAACATCTCAGAGACTAGTTGGGAAAAATCTTCTCATTTGAAATCCCGGAGTTCAAATAGGGTTCTAACACCACAAAATTTAAAGATTGATATTGTAGAGTAATTTTAACTATGTTTGGAACATTTTTGAAAGGTTTCAGTTTTTGTCAAAAATGGCAGTTCTTTGGTCCAAAAAAATCTCAAAGACAAGTTGGAAAACATCTTCTCAGTTGAAATATAGTTGTCCAAATAGATTTCGCATGTCACAGAACTTGAAGAATGATATTGTAGAATCATTTAAACTATGTTTGAAATATTTTTGAAACATTTTATTTTTTCTCAAAAATGGCAGTTCTTTGGTCAAAAAAACATCTCAGAGACTAGTTGGGAAAAATCTTCTTATTTGAAATCCAGGAGTTCAAATAGGGTTCTAACACCACAGAATTTAAAGATTGATATTGTAGAGTAATTTTAACTATGTTTGGAACATTTTTGAAAGGTTTCAGTTTTTGTCAAAAATGGCAGTTCTTTGGTCAAAAAAAATCTCAAAGACAAGTTGGAAAACATCTTCTCAGTTGAAATCCAGTTGTCCAAATAGATTTCGAACGCCACAGAACTTGAAGATTGATATTGTAGAATCATTTAAACTATGTTTGAAATATTTTTGAAACATTTTTTTTCTCTCAAAAATGGCAGTTCTTTGGTCAAAAAAACATCTCAGAGACTAGTTGGGAAATATCTTCTCATTTGAAATCCAGGAGTTCAAATAGGGTTCTAACACCACAGAATTTAAAGATAGCGGCACCCCCTAGCCATAGGCGGGGGGGCTTCATGACCGGGGGGGGTCCGGCCTTCCCCTCGCTGGCCCGCCCCCACACCTCCCTCCCCAGCACAGGGGAGGAGTTCATGGAAGGCCTACTTAAGGCCAGGCTGGCGGGCAGCACATCCTCTTTGGCTGCCCGCCAGACGATTTGGACGTCCCTCTCCTCCCTGCAGGTTAAATTAAGGTAAGGCCCCGAAAGGGGGGTCAATCCTGGGCACTCCCCCCTCCTGTATAGCCGCGATTTTTGAATCGGCGGTGAGGGGGGAGGCGGGATGCAGGGAGGAGAGGGACCCCGTAGTGTAGCGGCCCGTCCCCATCCTCCATCTGCGGCGCGCAGCATGGAGCTGGGGGGGTCGCATTTAAGCATGTGCCACGGCGGCTGCAGGCGGGGAGGGGTTGGTCTCGGGGGACAGAGGGGGTCTGGCGGGCAGAGGGGGCCGGACGGGTTTTTCCCCCCGCTTCTTCTCCTGGGGGGGGGCTGCCTGCTCCCTGCTCCCGCGGCGTTGTGCGGGCGAGTGCCTCCATCTGCATAGCCCCGCGGCGGCTGCCATGGGTAGGGGCACCCCGGCGGGGAGGAGCAGAGGGATGCTGGTTGCGTGGAGAGGGGGGTCCGGCCGAGGCATGCGGCCGCGTGTGTCCCATGTGGGCGGCTGCTCGGGGCCCGTTCGGGGGCTGGGGCGCAGTCCCACGTGGCGCGGGCAGAGGCCCCTCCCCCCCCCGGTCGCCGGGATAAAGCTATAATAAATAAATAACGTGGTGGTATATATGTGTGGTATGGGCATATATGTATATATGTGTGGTATGGGCATATATGTATATATGTGTGGTATGGGCATATATGTATATATGTGTGGTATGGGCATATATGTATATATGTGTGGTATGGGCATATATGTATATATGTGTGGTATGGGCATATATGTATATATGTGTGGTATGGGCATATATGTATATATGTGTGGTATGGGTATATATGTATATATGTGTGGTATGGGTATATATGTATATATGTGTGGTATGGGTATATATGTATATATGTGTGGTATGGGTATATATGTATATATGTGTGGTATGGGTATATATGTATATATGTGTGGTATGGGTATATATGTATATATGTGTGGTATGGGTATATATATATATATATATGTGTGGTATGGGTATATATATATATATATGTGTGGTATGGGTATATATATATATATATATATATATGTGTGGTATGGGTATATATATGTATATATATATATATGTGTGGTATGGGTATATATATGTGTGTGGTATGGGTATATATATATGTGCGAGGGTGGAGGGCGGCCAAGGTTGGTGCTTCGGTCTGCTCCCGCAGTTCAAGTTTAGGTGCGGGGGACATACGCTGATGCGCTCGGGGCATGGGCAAGTGGGTGCCTGACTCTGCTCCCGGCGGCAGTTGCCCGCCCGCGCCGGGGGACGGGGCAGATAGGCTGGCAAAAGCTTCCCATATGGGGGAGCGGACTCTGGTTGGCGGGGGAGCCTGCCCCCGCGGCATGTTGCAGGGTGCCTCCCCCCCTCTTATGGTCTCATACTCAGAATATGCTGCATCGGGAGTTATATGGTGTCAATAGAGCTCTTTATCTTGGGACATTATAAGCTATATAAATATACTCCTAGTGAATATTACATAATTACTTGTGAATGGGAATCACAATGTTAAGCATTTATGCATGGTTTTATCTGGATTCCCCAATTAATTCATGTGGGTGGGCGCATGTGGATGCGTGCGTGCGGAGGCGCATGTGTGGGTGGATAGGTGCGTGGGCACGGGTAGATGGACATATGGGTAGGCACATGGGGATGAATGTATGTAGTCACAGTTGGGTGTATACGTGTGTAGGACATACTTGAAAACGAGAGGTAACTCTCAAGGTATTACTTCCTGGTAAGATATGTTATAACTAAATAAATGCACGTAGATGTGTAAGCTGGTGTAGAGGCACACATAGATGGGTACGGGGGGCACGCGTAGACGTGTGTGTGGGTATGGGCACGCGTGTGCGTGTATGGGCACGCGTGTGCGTGTATGGGCACACGTGGACGTGGATGGGCACACGTGGACGTGGATGGGCACACGTAGATGTGTGCGGGTGTGTATGGGCACACGTGGGTGTGTATGGGCACATGTGGATGTGTGCGAGGGCTTATGGGCACACGGAGATGGGTGCATATGGGCGCGCGCGTGTATGGGCACGTAGATGCGCGCGTGGGTGTATGGGCGCGCTTGTGTATATGGGCACACGTAGATGTGCGTGTGTGTATATGGGCACGCGGGTGTATGTGCTCGTGTGTATATGGGCACAGGGAGATGCGCGCGCGCGTGTGTGTGTATATGGGCACACGGAGATGCGCACGTGGGTGTATATGGGCACTCGGAGATGCGCGTGTGTGCGTATAAGGTCACACGGGGATGCGCGCGTGTGTATAAGGTCACACGGAGAGGCGCGCGCGGGTTTAAGGTCACATGGAGGTGTGGGTGTATAGGCGCGTGTGTGTATAGGGGCACACGTAGATGTGCGCGTGTGTATATGGGCACACGGAGTTGCGCGCGTGTGTGTATATGGGCACACGGAGATGCGCACGCGGGTGTATGTGCGCGTGTGTATATGGGCACACGGAGATGCGTGTGTGTATATGGGCACTCGGGGATGCGCGTGTGTGCGTATAAAGTCACACGGGGATACGCGCGTGTGTATAAGGTCACGGAGAGGCGCGGGTGTAAGGTCACATGGAGATGCGCGCGTGTGTATAAGGTCACACGGAGATGCGCGCGTGTGTATAAGGTCACACGGAGATGCGCGCTTGTGTATAAGGTCACACGGAGATGCGCGCGTGTGTATAAGGTCACACGGAGATGCGGGCGTGTGTATAAGGTCACACGGATATGCGCGCGCGTGTGTATATGGGCACACGGAGATGCGGACGTGTGTATAAGGTCACACGGAGAAGCGCGCGTGTATAAGGTCACACGGAGATGCGCGCGTGTGTATATGGGCACACGGAGATGCGCGCGAGTGTACATGGGCACACGGAGATGCGCGCGAGTGTACATGGGCACACGGAGATGCGCGCGAGTGTACATGGGCACACGGAGATGCGCGCGAGTGTACATGTGCACACGGAGAGGCGCACGTGTGTATATGGGCACACGGAGACCCGCGCGTGTATAAGGTCACACGGAGATGCGCGCGCGTGTGTATATGGGCACACGGAAATGCGCGCGTGTGTATATGGGCACACGGAGAAGCGCGCGTGTATAAGGTCACACGGAGATGCGCGCGTGTATAAGGTCACACGGAGATGCGCGCGTGTGTACATGGGCACACGGAGAGGCGCGCGAGTGTACATGGGCACACGGAGAGGCGCGCGTGTGTACATGGGCACACGGAGACCCGCGCGTGTGTATATGGGCACACGGCGATGAGCGCGCACGGAGAGTCGTGCATGGGCACGCTGAGAGGCGTGCGTATGGGTACACTTGGGGGGGCGCGTATGGACATACGTAGAGGCGTGTTACCGTGGTTATAATAACGAATAAGGGAGCTGCATGGCGCTGTAGGGGCAAGGGGGACAGGTACGATTATAGTCGTGCCACGTGTTGGTAGCGAACTGGTTTGAATGCAGGGTAGAGGAACGTTTATTGTTTTGAGCTGATCTTGTCTACCTCTGTCCAGCCGGGTGGCATACTCTTTAAAATTTGTTTAGCAGCAATTTGCATGGCATTTCCTCGAATAGTTCTTCAGGAGTTCGGTAAGGTGACCGTTTTGATATTCAAGCCGTCTAATAGTGGATGGGGTTTTGATGGTAGATTCTGCTATTGCGTTAAGGTGCTGGTTAAGCGGCTTCAGTTGACTGAGGTGTGGTGCTGCCTTGAGAGCAAGGTAAACAGCACAGATGGTGTGAGGTGCTGGTGTCTCACAGGACTGGGTACACACATGAAGACACTTTGAATCAATCAAAGACATTACCCATGATATGGGAAAGGTGACCCCCCCACCCCCATTTGGTGGCTAATTGGTGGAAGCCATACCGATGAGGACTGGCAAACCTACCTTATTCGCCTCGTCAGGCAATTATGTTCCTAAGGGGGAACTGGGCAGCCTGCGTTGGTGCACCTACGTTATAGTCCCTTGGCCAGGTATGGTGGTGGGGGTGGCCGGTTTAAGTGTGCGCTTGAATGTTCTTGCTAGCGAAGGCCCGAGCAGAACTGCAAAGGTGTGATCTCCGAGCACGGAGCAGGACGGCGATCGAATGCTGGTTGCATGGCTTATTTCAGCGGTGATCTTTGTTTTCCCCTCTTGGATTTATGGCGGCTCTGGTGGTTGGCATAGTTGCCCTAGCCTAGCGCGCCCTTTAAATAGTCTCAGCAAGCACACTTCACAGAGTAGGGCACACGCAGGTGCGCGCGGGTTTATATGTGTGCGTGTGGATGTATATGGGTGCGCGCGGGTGTATATGGGCACAAGGAAATGCGCGCGGGTGTATATGGGCACACGGAAATGCGCACGGGTGTATATGGGCACACGGAAATGCGCGCGGGTGTATATGGGCACACGGAAATGCGCGCGGGTGCATACGGTTTGCTGTGCGGGGAGAGGGGCTGGCGGAGGCACGCGGTCACAGCGCGTGAGGCCCTGGGTTGCTAATCCTGGGGCAGGCAATAGTCGCGACCCGTGCAAGCAGGGCCGGGTAGGGACGGGCCGGTGCCCAGTCGCGCGAAAATTTTGGAAAATCATACGGGAAGCGGGCTGCATGGCATCAATGGCAGAGCAGTTACGCCTTCTTCAAGTCGAGGCGGAAAACCATGACGAGGCATGGTTGGATCGGTGGCTGCAGGCGTTGTTCTCTGCGAAACCAGCACGTGGCACTAAGGCTGCTCCCCGCGGGAAGGGGAAGCAGAGGGCGCTGCAGCACAACGCGTCAGGCGACAGTCCCCAGGCACCATTGCGCGCTAGACCGGCGGCATGCAGAGAAGCCGCGCTCCACAGGAAGGGAGCGCGGAGGGTGCTGCAGTGCAAGGCGGCAGGCGAAGTTCAGCAACCGCACGCAAGGCGGCAGCCCTCGGTCACGGTACCGTGAGGCAGGGCGTCACAGCGGCCAGGTCGGGCCTCAGCAATGGTGGGGAAGACTTCGACTGCTGGGACGCAGGGTGTGGGCGCGCGTGGATGCGTGCGAGTGTATGGGCGCGCGTAGATGCGCGCGTGTATAGCTGCTCCCCGCGGGAAGGGGAAGCAGAGGGCGCTGCAGCACAACGCGTCAGGCGACAGTCTCCAGGCAGCATTGCGCGCTAGACAGGCGGCAGGCAGAGAGGCCGCGCTCCACAGGAAAGGAGCGCGGAGGGTGCTGCAGTGCAAGGCGGCAGGCGAAGTTCAGCAACCGCACGCAGGGCGGCAGCCCTCGGTCACGGTACCGCGAGGCAGGGCGTCACAGCGGCCAGGTCGGGCCTCAGCAATGGTGGGGAGGACTTCGACCGCTGGGACGCAGGACACGGCGGATCGGCGCGCAGGTCGGCCCGCGAAGGAGGGGCGGCGACTTCCAGCCACCGTGACGCAGAACAGGGCGTCACGGCATGCCACACGGCCGCCCGTTGCTAACGCGGGCGGTGTCACTGCAGGATTTCGCCTGCAGAGTCGGCAGGGCCAAGGAGACCAAGACGGCCAACCGCAACCGCGGTTGGTGCCAATGTGTTTCGGAGAGCAGAGAACCCAGCATGGTTCGACTACGTGGAGACGGCATCGGGTGAAGGGCGAACCAAGTTGCGGCACAGGTCTCTCCCTCACGAGAGGCCACAATGGCCACGGCCGGATGTCACTGGCACCGCGAATCCCACTCCAGTTCCATCAGCCGGACCCCGGTGTCTTTCAATTCTTCAGCCACGGCCGGGGTCAGGGGCACGGTAGCGGACCCACCCGGCAGCATCACGCACTGCACAGATGGTGGAACAGCCCCGGCGGGCGGTTGATGGGGACACGCCGTGGAAGGTACGGCATATGGCGTATCGGGTAATGGTAAGGAGTCGCGTTTAGGGCGGCATCGAAGAGATAGGGCAAGGCGTCAAGGCTTGCAGTGTGTGACACAGAGCGAGCAAGGGAGGAGGCGTGGCCCAGTCCACTGCCAGGGTCTATTCCCCAGGGGTCGCTGAGGGCGGGTAAGAAGCCTGCAGCAGTAAAAAAGGCGAAATCCCAGATAGCGCTGGGCAAAGGCGGCCTGCGGCTCCGGAGGTGGGTATGTCCGGGACCGGGTGAGGGATAGTGCAGCGAAAAAAGCGATTCTCAGGGCATCTTTAAAAACCATGGCAAGTTGGGTAATTACTTCTCCAGGCGCGATTGGCAGCCCCAGGTAAATGGTAAGGACAAGCTGGGCTGGTAGAGGAGCATGGGTCCCGCTGCTAGGCATGCCAGGCGGGATAGACTTATTTCAGTTTCCGGGAAGGCTTCGAGAGGGTCTGGAGGGTTGGCGGTACGGGCCTAGTTTAAGGGGGGTTAAATAGGCCCGTCGGTGGCGGCTCTTGGGGGGTAGGTGCTTGTTCTTGCCAGACTGGGAGCTGGGCCGTTTGAGCCCGGGGGGAGTACGAGTGGGCAAGGTCAGTTATCCATGACCTCGAGAGCCCGCTCGCGTAGGGGACACGAGGTCAGCGGTTCGAGGGCCGGCTGACCGTCCCCTCCCCCTCCTGACAAAGGAGCACACTCTGGCAGGGAGTGCATTTACCCCATTAGGTTTTCTGTATAAATAAATAGCCGCGGCCATTTTACCTCCAGCTCCCGTTTCCTGTCTTTATTTGTACGTTGCATGTGGGTACAAGGCGGGGGGAGAGGGGAACCGCCTGGAACCTCCCTAGTCAAGCGGCACCCCCTAGCCATAGGCGGGGGGGCTTCATGACCGGGGGGGGTCCGGCCTTCCCCTCGCTGGCCCGCCCCCACACCTCCCTCCCCAGCACAGGGGAGGAGTTCATGGAAGGCCTACTTAAGGCCAGGCTGGCGGGCAGCACATCCTCTTTGGCTGCCCGCCAGACGATTTCCCACCCACCCATCCCCTTAGTTAGTGATTGCAATCATGTAATGAACGGCAGCAGAAGGTTGAGCAGGGCAGGGTATTCCCAGGAATGTGGACATATGCATTGTATGCCGTGTTAATGGTTCTTTGTTCCGTTACAGCATGAACTGCTGATACTGTGCTGAGTGAAAGGACGAGGTTCCGAGCAGGAGGGGTCATTGTCCAGTTTTGCCTTTGTCGCGGCGGCTCTTGGGGGGTAGGTGCTTGTTCTTGCCAGACTGGGAGCTGGGCCGTTTGAGCCCGGGGGGAGTACGAGTGGGCAAGGTCAGTTATCCATGACCTCGAGAGCCCGCTCGCGTAGGGGACACGAGGTCAGCGGTTCGAGGGCCGGCTGACCGTCCCCTCCCCCTCCTGACAAAGGAGCACACTCTGGCAGGGAGTGCATTTACCCCATTAGGTTTTCTGTATAAATAAATAGCCGCGGCCATTTTACCTCCAGCTCCCGTTTCCTGTCTTTATTTGTACGTTGCATGTGGGTACAAGGCGGGGGGAGAGGGGAACCGCCTGGAACCTCCCTAGTCATGATATTGTAGAGTAATTTTAACTATGTTTGGAACATTTTTGAAACATTTAATTTTTTCTCAAAAATGGCAGTTCTTTGGTCAAAAAAACATCTCAGAGACTAGTTGGGAAAAATCTTCTCATTTGAAATCTCGGAGTTCAAATAGGGTTCTAACACCACAGAATTTAAAGATTGATATTGTAGAGTAATTTTAACTATGTTTGGAACATTTTTGAAAGGTTTCAGTCTTTGTCAAAAATGGCAGTTCTTTGGTCAAAAAAAATCTCAAAGACAAGTTGGAAAACATCTTCTCAGTTGAAATCCAGTTGTCCAAATAGATTTCGAACGCCACAGAACTTGAAGATTGATATTGTAGAATCATTTAAACTATGTTTGAAATATTTTTGAAACATTTTTTTTTCTCAAAAATGGCAGTTCTTTGGTCAAAAAAACATCTCAGAGACTAGTTGGGAAATATCTTCTCATTTGAAATCCAGGAGTTCAAATAGGGTTCTAACACCACAGAATTTAAAGATTGATATTGTAGAGTAATTTTAACTATGTTTGGAACATTTTTGAAACATTTAATTTTTTCTCAAAAATGGCAGTTCTTTGGTCAAAAAAACATCTCAGAGACTAGTTGGGAAAAATCTTCTTATTTGAAATCCAGGATTTCAAATAGGGTTCTAACACCACAGAATTTAAAGATTGATGTTGTAGAGTAATTTTAACTATGTTTGGAACATTTTTGAAAGGTTTCAGTTTTTGTCAAAAATGGCAGTTCTTTGGTCAAAAAAAATCTCAAAGACAAGTTGGAAAACATCTTCTCAGTTGAAATATAGTTGTCCAAATAGATTTCGAACGCCACAGAACTTGAAGATTGATATTGTAGAATCATTTAAACTATGTTTGAAATATTTTTGAAACATTTTATTTTTTCTCAAAAATGGCAGTTCTTTGGTCAAAAAAACATCTCAGAGACTAGTTGGGAAATATCTTCTCATTTGAAATCCAGGAGTTCAAATAGGGTTCTAACACCACAGAATTTAAAGATTGATATTGTAGAGTAATTTTAACTATGTTTGGAACATTTTTGAAACATTTTATTTTTTCTCAAAAATGGCAGTTCTTTGGTCAAAAAAACATCTCAGAGACTAGTTGGGAAAAATCTTCTTATTTGAAATCCAGGAGTTCAAATAGGGTTCTAACACCACAGAATTTAAAGATTGATATTGTAGAGTAATTTTAACTATGTTTGGAACATTTTTGAAAGGTTTCAGTTTTTGTCAAAAATGGCAGTTCTTTGGTCAAAAAAATCTCAAAGACAAGTTGGATTACATCTTCTCATTTGAAATCCAGTTGTCCAAATAGATTTCGAACGCCACAGAACTTGAAGATTGATATTGTAGAATCATTTAAACTATGTTTGAAATATTTTTGAAAGATTTAATTTTTTCTCAAAAATGGCAGTTCTTTGGTCAAAAAAACATCTCAGAGACTAGTTGGGAAAAATCTTCTCATTTGAAATCCCGGAGTTCAAATAGGGTTCTAACACCACAGAATTTAAAGATTGATATTGTAGAGTAATTTTAACTATGTTTGGAACATTTTTGAAAGGTTTCAGTTTTTGTCAAAAATGGCAGTTCTTTGGTCAAAAAAATCTCAAAGACAAGTTGGAAAACATCTTCTCAGTTGAAATCCAGTTGTCCAAATAGATTTCGAACGCCACAGAACTTGAAGATTGATATTGTAGAATCATTTAAACTATGTTTGAAATATTTTTGAAACATTTTTTTTTCTCAAAAATGGCAGTTCTTTGGTCAAAAAAACATCTCAGAGACTAGTTGGGAAATATCTTCTCATTTGAAATCCAGGAGTTCAAATAGGGTTCTAACACCACAAAATTTAAAGATTGATATTGTAGAGTAATTTTAACTGTGTTTGGAACATTTTTGAAAGGTTTCAGTTTTTGTCAAAAATGGCAGTTCTTTGGTCAAAAAAAATCTCAAAGACAAGTTGGAAAACATCTTCTCAGTTGAAATATAGTTGTCCAAATAGATTTCGCACGCCACAGAACTTGAAGATTGATATTGTAGAATCATTTAAACTATGTTTGAAATATTTTTGAAACATTTTATTTTTTCTCAAAAATGGCAGTTCTTTGGTCAAAAAAACATCTCAGAGACTAGTTGGGAAAAATCTTCTTATTTGAAATCCAGGAGTTCAAATAGGGTTCTAACACCACAGAATTTAAAGATTGATATTGTAGAGTAATTTTAACTATGTTTGGAACATTTTTGAAAGGTTTCAGTTTTTGTCAAAAATGGCAGTTCTTTGGTCAAAAAAAATCTCAAAGACAAGTTGGAAAACATCTTCTCAGTTGAAATATAGTTGTCCAAATAGATTTCGAACGCCACAGAACTTGAAGATTGATATTGTAGAATCATTTAAACTATGTTTGAAATATTTTTGAAACATTTTATTTTTTCTCAAAAATGGCAGTTCTTTGGTCAAAAAAACATCTCAGAGACTAGTTGGGAAAAATCTTCTTATTTGAAATCCAGGAGTTCAAATAGGGTTCTAACACCACAGAATTTAAAGATTGATATTGTAGAGTAATTTTAACTATGTTTGGAACATTTTTGAAAGGTTTCAGTTTTTGTCAAAAATGGCAGTTCTTTGGTCAAAAAAAATCTCAAAGACAAGTTGGATTACATCTTCTCATTTGAAATCCAGTTGTCCAAATAGATTTCGAACGCCACAGAACTTGAAGATTGATATTGTAGAATCATTTAAACTATGTTTGAAATATTTTTGAATCATTTTATTTTTTCTCAAAAATGGCAGTTCTTTGGTCAAAAAAACATCTCAGAGACTAGTTGGGAAAAATCTTCTTATTTGAAATCCAGGAGTTCAAATAGGGTTCTAACACCACAGAATTTAAAGATTGATATTGTAGAGTAATTTTAACTATGTTTGGAACATTTTTGAAAGGTTTCAGTTTTTGTCAAAAATGGCAGTTCTTTGGTCAAAAAAATCCTCAAAGACAAGTTGGATTACATCTTCTCATTTGAAATCCAGTTGTCCAAATAGATTTCGAACGCCACAGAACTTGAAGATTGATATTGTAGAATCATTTAAACAATGTTTGAAATATTTTTGAAAGATTTAATTTTTTCTCAAAAATGGCAGTTCTTTGGTCAAAAAAACATCTTAGAGACTATTTGGGAAAAATCTTCTCATTTGAAATCTCGGAGTTCAAATAGGGTTCTAACACCACAGAATTTAAAGATTGATATTGTAGAGTAATTTTAACTATGTTTGGAACATTTTTGAAAGGTTTCAGTCTTTGTCAAAAATGGCAGTTCTTTGGTCAAAAAAATCTCAAAGACAAGTTGGAAAACATCTTCTCAGTTGAAATCCAGTTGTCCAAATAGATTTCGAACGCCACAGAACTTGAAGATTGATATTGTAGAATCATTTAAACTATGTTTGAAATATTTTTGAAACATTTTTTTTTCTCAAAAATGGCAGTTCTTTGGTCAAAAAAACATCTCAGAGACTAGTTGGGAAATATCTTCTCATTTGAAATCCAGGAGTTCAAATAGGGTTCTAACACCACAGAATTTAAAGATTGATATTGTAGAGTAATTTTAACTATGTTTGGAACATTTTTGAAACATTTAATTTTTTCTCAAAAATGGCAGTTCTTTGGTCAAAAAAACATCTCAGAGACTAGTTGGGAAAAATCTTCTTATTTGAAATCCAGGAGTTCAAATAGGGTTCTAACACCACAGAATTTAAAGATTGATGTTGTAGAGTAATTTTAACTATGTTTGGAACATTTTTGAAAGGTTTCAGTTTTTGTCAAAAATGGCAGTTCTTTGGTCAAAAAAAATCTCAAAGACAAGTTGGAAAACATCTTCTCAGTTGAAATATAGTTGTCCAAATAGATTTCGAACGCCACAGAACTTGAAGATTGATATTGTAGAATCATTTAAACTATGTTTGAAATATTTTTGAAACATTTTATTTTTTCTCAAAAATGGCAGTTCTTTGGTCAAAAAAACATCTCAGAGACTAGTTGGGAAATATCTTCTCATTTGAAATCCAGGAGTTCAAATAGGGTTCTAACACCACAGAATTTAAAGATTGATATTGTAGAGTAATTTTAACTATGTTTGGAACATTTTTGAAACATTTTATTTTTTCTCAAAAATGGCAGTTCTTTGGTCAAAAAAACATCTCAGAGACTAGTTGGGAAAAATCTTCTTATTTGAAATCCAGGAGTTCAAATAGGGTTCTAACACCACAGAATTTAAAGATTGATATTGTAGAGTAATTTTAACTATGTTTGGAACATTTTTGAAAGGTTTCAGTTTTTGTCAAAAATGGCAGTTCTTTGGTCAAAAAAATCTCAAAGACAAGTTGGATTACATCTTCTCATTTGAAATCCAGTTGTCCAAATAGATTTCGAACGCCACAGAACTTGAAGATTGATATTGTAGAATCATTTAAACTATGTTTGAAATATTTTTGAAAGATTTAATTTTTTCTCAAAAATGGCAGTTCTTTGGTCAAAAAAACATCTCAGAGACTAGTTGGGAAAAATCTTCTCATTTGAAATCCCGGAGTTCAAATAGGGTTCTAACACCACAGAATTTAAAGATTGATATTGTAGAGTAATTTTAACTATGTTTGGAACATTTTTGAAAGGTTTCAGTTTTTGTCAAAAATGGCAGTTCTTTGGTCAAAAAAATCTCAAAGACAAGTTGGAAAACATCTTCTCAGTTGAAATCCAGTTGTCCAAATAGATTTCGAACGCCACAGAACTTGAAGATTGATATTGTAGAATCATTTAAACTATGTTTGAAATATTTTTGAAACATTTTTTTTTCTCAAAAATGGCAGTTCTTTGGTCAAAAAAACATCTCAGAGACTAGTTGGGAAATATCTTCTCATTTGAAATCCAGGAGTTCAAATAGGGTTCTAACACCACAAAATTTAAAGATTGATATTGTAGAGTAATTTTAACTGTGTTTGGAACATTTTTGAAAGGTTTCAGTTTTTGTCAAAAATGGCAGTTCTTTGGTCAAAAAAAATCTCAAAGACAAGTTGGAAAACATCTTCTCAGTTGAAATATAGTTGTCCAAATAGATTTCGCACGCCACAGAACTTGAAGATTGATATTGTAGAATCATTTAAACTATGTTTGAAATATTTTTGAAACATTTTATTTTTTCTCAAAAATGGCAGTTCTTTGGTCAAAAAAACATCTCAGAGACTAGTTGGGAAAAATCTTCTTATTTGAAATCCAGGAGTTCAAATAGGGTTCTAACACCACAGAATTTAAAGATTGATATTGTAGAGTAATTTTAACTATGTTTGGAACATTTTTGAAAGGTTTCAGTTTTTGTCAAAAATGGCAGTTCTTTGGTCAAAAAAAATCTCAAAGACAAGTTGGAAAACATCTTCTCAGTTGAAATATAGTTGTCCAAATAGATTTCGAACGCCACAGAACTTGAAGATTGATATTGTAGAATCATTTAAACTATGTTTGAAATATTTTTGAAACATTTTATTTTTTCTCAAAAATGGCAGTTCTTTGGTCAAAAAAACATCTCAGAGACTAGTTGGGAAAAATCTTCTTATTTGAAATCCAGGAGTTCAAATAGGGTTCTAACACCACAGAATTTAAAGATTGATATTGTAGAGTAATTTTAACTATGTTTGGAACATTTTTGAAAGGTTTCAGTTTTTGTCAAAAATGGCAGTTCTTTGGTCAAAAAAAATCTCAAAGACAAGTTGGATTACATCTTCTCATTTGAAATCCAGTTGTCCAAATAGATTTCGAACGCCACAGAACTTGAAGATTGATATTGTAGAATCATTTAAACTATGTTTGAAATATTTTTGAATCATTTTATTTTTTCTCAAAAATGGCAGTTCTTTGGTCAAAAAAACATCTCAGAGACTAGTTGGGAAAAATCTTCTTATTTGAAATCCAGGAGTTCAAATAGGGTTCTAACACCACAGAATTTAAAGATTGATATTGTAGAGTAATTTTAACTATGTTTGGAACATTTTTGAAAGGTTTCAGTTTTTGTCAAAAATGGCAGTTCTTTGGTCAAAAAAATCCTCAAAGACAAGTTGGATTACATCTTCTCATTTGAAATCCAGTTGTCCAAATAGATTTCGAACGCCACAGAACTTGAAGATTGATATTGTAGAATCATTTAAACAATGTTTGAAATATTTTTGAAAGATTTAATTTTTTCTCAAAAATGGCAGTTCTTTGGTCAAAAAAACATCTTAGAGACTATTTGGGAAAAATCTTCTCATTTGAAATCTCGGAGTTCAAATAGGGTTCTAACACCACAGAATTTAAAGATTGATATTGTAGAGTAATTTTAACTATGTTTGGAACATTTTTGAAAGGTTTCAGTCTTTGTCAAAAATGGCAGTTCTTTGGTCAAAAAAATCTCAAAGACAAGTTGGAAAACATCTTCTCAGTTGAAATCCAGTTGTCCAAATAGATTTCGAACGCCACAGAACTTGAAGATTGATATTGTAGAATCATTTAAACTATGTTTGAAATATTTTTGAAACATTTTTTTTTCTCAAAAATGGCAGTTCTTTGGTCAAAAAAACATCTCAGAGACTAGTTGGGAAATATCTTCTCATTTGAAATCCAGGAGTTCAAATAGGGTTCTAACACCACAGAATTTAAAGATTGATATTGTAGAGTAATTTTAACTATGTTTGGAACATTTTTGAAACATTTAATTTTTTCTCAAAAATGGCAGTTCTTTGGTCAAAAAAACATCTCAGAGACTAGTTGGGAAAAATCTTCTTATTTGAAATCCAGGAGTTCAAATAGGGTTCTAACACCACAGAATTTAAAGATTGATGTTGTAGAGTAATTTTAACTATGTTTGGAACATTTTTGAAAGGTTTCAGTTTTTGTCAAAAATGGCAGTTCTTTGGTCAAAAAAAATCTCAAAGACAAGTTGGAAAACATCTTCTCAGTTGAAATATAGTTGTCCAAATAGATTTCGAACGCCACAGAACTTGAAGATTGATATTGTAGAATCATTTAAACTATGTTTGAAATATTTTTGAAACATTTTATTTTTTCTCAAAAATGGCAGTTCTTTGGTCAAAAAAACATCTCAGAGACTAGTTGGGAAATATCTTCTCATTTGAAATCCAGGAGTTCAAATAGGGTTCTAACACCACAGAATTTAAAGATTGATATTGTAGAGTAATTTTAACTATGTTTGGAACATTTTTGAAACATTTTATTTTTTCTCAAAAATGGCAGTTCTTTGGTCAAAAAAACATCTCAGAGACTAGTTGGGAAAAATCTTCTTATTTGAAATCCAGGAGTTCAAATAGGGTTCTAACACCACAGAATTTAAAGATTGATATTGTAGAGTAATTTTAACTATGTTTGGAACATTTTTGAAAGGTTTCAGTTTTTGTCAAAAATGGCAGTTCTTTGGTCAAAAAAATCTCAAAGACAAGTTGGATTACATCTTCTCATTTGAAATCCAGTTGTCCAAATAGATTTCGAACGCCACAGAACTTGAAGATTGATATTGTAGAATCATTTAAACTATGTTTGAAATATTTTTGAAAGATTTAATTTTTTCTCAAAAATGGCAGTTCTTTGGTCAAAAAAACATCTCAGAGACTAGTTGGGAAAAATCTTCTCATTTGAAATCCCGGAGTTCAAATAGGGTTCTAACACCACAGAATTTAAAGATTGATATTGTAGAGTAATTTTAACTATGTTTGGAACATTTTTGTAAGGTTTCAGTTTTTGTCAAAAATGGCAGTTCTTTGGTCAAAAAAAATCTCAAAGACAAGTTGGAAAACATCTTCTCAGTTGAAATATAGTTGTCCAAATAGATTTCGAACGCCACAGAACTTGAAGATTGATATTGTAGAATCATTTAAACTATGTTAGAAATATTTTTGAAACATTTAATTTTTTCTCAAAAATGGCAGTTCTTTGGTCAAAAAAACATCTCAGAGACTAGTTGGGAAAAATCTTCTCATTTGAAATCCCGAAGTTCAAATAGGGTTCTAACACCACAAAATTTAAAGATTGATATTGTAGAGTAATTTTAACTGTGTTTGGAACATTTTTGAAAGATTTCAGTTTTTGTCAAAAATGGCAGTTCTTTGGTCAAAAAAAATCTCAAAGACAAGTTGGAAAACATCTTCTCAGTTGAAATATAGTTGTCCAAATAGATTTCGAACGCCACAGAACTTGAAGATTGATATTGTAGAATCATTTAAACTATGTTTGAAATATTTTTGAAACATTTTTTTTTTCAAAAATGACAGTTCTTTGGTCAAAAAAACATCTCAGAGACTAGTTGGGAAATATCTTCTCATTTGAAATCCAGGAGTTCAAATAGGGTTCTAACAGCACAGAATTTAAAGATTGATATTGTAGAGTAATTTTAACTATGTTTGGAACATTTTTGAAACATTTTATTTTTTCTCAAAAATGGCAGTTCTTTGGTCAAAAAAACATCTCAGAGACTAGTTGGGAAAAATCTTCTTATTTGAAATCCAGGAGTTCAAATAGGGTTCTAACACCACAGAATTTAAAGATTGATATTGTAGAGTAATTTTAACTATGTTTGGAACATTTTTGAAAGGTTTCAGTTTTTGTCAAAAATGGCAGTTCTTTGGTCAAAAAAAAATCTCAAAGACAAGTTGGATTACATCTTCTCATTTGAAATCCAGTTGCCCAAATAGATTTCGAACGCCACAGAACTTGAAGATTGATATTGTAGAATCATTTAAACTATGTTTGAAATATTTTTGAAAGATTTAATTTTTTCTCAAAAATGGCAGTTCTTTGGTCAAAAAAACATCTCAGAGACTAGTTGGGAAAAATCTTCTCATTTGAAATCCCGGAGTTCAAATAGGGTTCTAACACCACAGAATTTAAAGATTGATATTGTAGAGTAATTTTAACTATGTTTGGAACATTTTTGAAAGGTTTCAGTTTTTGTCAAAAATGGCAGTTCTTTGGTCAAAAAAAATCTCAAAGACAAGTTGGAAAACATCTTCTCAGTTGAAATATAGTTGTCCAAATAGATTTCGAACGCCACAGAACTTGAAGATTGATATTGTAGAATCATTTAAACTATGTTTGAAATATTTTTGAAACATTTTATTTTTTCTCAAAAATGTCAGTTCTTTGGTCAAAAAAACATCTCAGAGACTAGTTGGGAAAAATCTTCTTATTTGAAATCCCGGAGTTCAAATAGGGTTCTAACACCACAAAATTTAAAGATTGATATTGTAGAGTAATTTTAACTGTGTTTGGAACATTTTTGAAAGATTTCAGTTTTTGTCAAAAATGGCAGTTCTTTGGTCAAAAAAAATCTCAAAGACAAGTTGGAAAACATCTTCTCAGTTGAAATCCAGTTGTCCAAATAGATTTCGAACGCCACAGAACTTGAAGATTGATATTGTAGAATCATTTAAACTATGTTTGAAATATTTTTGAAACATTTTATTTTTTCTCAAAAATGGCAGTTCTTTGGTCAAAAAAACATCTCAGAGACTAGTTGGGAAATATCTTCTCATTTGAAATCCAGGAGTTCAAATAGGGTTCTAACACCACAAAATTTAAAAATTGATATTGTAGAGTAATTTTAACTGTGTTTGGAACATTTTTGAAAGGTTTCAGTTTTTGTCAAAAATGGCAGTTCTTTGGTCAAAAAAAATCTCAAAGACAAGTTGGATTACATCTTCTCATTTGAAATTTAGTTGTCCAAATAGATTTCGAACGCCACAGAACTTGAAGATTGATATTGTAGAATCATTTAAACTATGTTTGAAATATTTTTGAAAGATTTAATTTTTTCTCAAAAATGGCAGTTCTTTGGTCAAAAAAACATCTCAGAGACTAGTTGGGAAAAATCTTCTCATTTGAAATCCCGGAGTTCAAATAGGGTTCTAACACCACAGGATTTAAAGATTGATAAAATGTAGAGTAATTTTAACTATGTTTGGAACATTTTTGAAAGGTTTCAGTTTTTGTCAAAAATGGCAGTTCTTTGGTCAAAAAAAATCTCAAAGACAAGTTGGAAAACATCTTCTCAGTTGAAATCCAGTTGTCCAAATAGCTTTCGAACGCCACAGAACTTGAAGATTGATATTGTAGAATCATTTAAACTATGTTTGAAATATTTTTGAAACATTTTATTTTTTCTCAAAAATGGCAGTTCTTTGGTCAAAAAAACATCTCAGAGACTAGTTGGGAAAAATCTTCTCATTTGAAATCCCAGAGTTCAAATAGGGTTCTAACACCACAGAATTTAAAGATTGATATTGTAGAGTAATTTTAACTATGTTTGGAACATTTTTGAAAGGTTTCAGTTTTTGTCAAAAATGGCAGTTCTTTGGTCAAAAAAAATCTCAAAGACAAGTTGGAAAACATCTTCTCAGTTGAAATTCAGTTGTCCAAATAGCTTTTGAACGCCACAGAACTTGAAGATTGATATTGTAGAATCATTTAAACTATGTTTGAAATATTTTTGAAACATTTTATTTTTTCTCAAAAATGGCAGTTCTTTGGTCAAAACAACATCTCAGAGACTAGTTGGGAAATATCTTCTCATTTGAAATCCAGGAGTTCAAATAGGGTTCTAACACCACAGAATTTAAAGATTGATATTGTAGAGTAATTTTAAATATGTTTGGAACATTTTTGAAACATTTAATTTTTTTCTCAAAAATGGCAGTTCTTTGGTCAAAAAAACATCTCAGAGACTAGTTGGGAAAAATCTTCTTATTTGAAATCCAGGAGTTCAAATAGGGTTCTAACACCACAGAATTTAAAGATTGATATTGTAGAGTAATTTTAACTATGTTTGGAACATTTTTGAAAGGTTTCAGTTTTTGTCAAAAATGGCAGTTCTTTGGTCAAAAAAACATCTCAAAGACAAGTTGGAAAACATCTTCTCAGTTGAAATATAGTTGTCCAAATAGATTTCGAACGCCACAGAACTTGAAGATTGATATTGTAGAATCATTTAAACTATGTTTGAAATATTTTTGAAACATTTAATTTTTTCTCAAAAATGGCAGTTCTTTGGTCAAAAAAACATCTCAGAGACTAGTTGGGAAAAATCTTCTTATTTGAAATCCAGGAGTTCAAATAGGGTTCTAACACCACAGAATTTAAAGATTGATATTGTAGAGTAAGTTTAACTATGTTTGGAACATTTTTGAAAGGTTTCAGTTTTTGTCAAAAATGGCAGTTCTTTGGTCAAAAAAAATCTCAAAGACAAGTTGGAAAACATCTTCTCAGTTGAAATCCAGTTGTCCAAATAGCTTTCGAACGCCACAGAACTTGAAGATTGATATTGTAGAATCATTTAAACTATGTTTGAAATATTTTTGAAACATTTTATTTTTTCTCAAAAATGGCAGTTCTTTGGTCAAAAAAACATCTCAGAGACTAGTTGGGAAAAATCTTCTCATTTGAAATCCCAGAGTTCAAATAGGGTTCTAACACCACAGAATTTAAAGATTGATATTGTAGAGTAATTTTAACTATGTTTGGAACATTTTTGAAAGGTTTCAGTTTTTGTCAAAAATGGCAGTTCTTTGGTCAAAAAAAATCTCAAAGACAAGTTGGAAAACATCTTCTCAGTTGAAATTCAGTTGTCCAAATAGCTTTTGAACGCCACAGAACTTGAAGATTGATATTGTAGAATCATTTAAACTATGTTTGAAATATTTTTGAAACATTTTATTTTTTCTCAAAAATGGCAGTTCTTTGGTCAAAACAACATCTCAGAGACTAGTTGGGAAATATCTTCTCATTTGAAATCCAGCAGTTCAAATAGGGTTCTAACACCACAGAATTTAAAGATTGATATTGTAGAGTAATTTTAAATATGTTTGGAACATTTTTGAAACATTTAATTTTTTTCTCAAAAATGGCAGTTCTTTGGTCAAAAAAACATCTCAGAGACTAGTTGGGAAAAATCTTCTTATTTGAAATCCAGGAGTTCAAATAGGGTTCTAACACCACAGAATTTAAAGATTGATATTGTAGAGTAATTTTAACTATGTTTGGAACATTTTTGAAAGGTTTCAGTTTTTGTCAAAAATGGCAGTTCTTTGGTCAAAAAAACATCTCAAAGACAAGTTGGAAAACATCTTCTCAGTTGAAATATAGTTGTCCAAATAGATTTCGAACGCCACAGAACTTGAAGATTGATATTGTAGAATCATTTAAACTATGTTTGAAATATTTTTGAAACATTTAATTTTTTCTCAAAAATGGCAGTTCTTTGGTCAAAAAAACATCTCAGAGACTAGTTGGGAAAAATCTTCTTATTTGAAATCCAGGAGTTCAAATAGGGTTCTAACACCACAGAATTTAAAGATTGATATTGTAGAGTAAGTTTAACAATGTTTGGAACATTTTTGAAAGGTTTCAGTTTTTGTCAAAAATGGCAGTTCTTTGGTCAAAAAAACATCTCAAAGACAAGTTGGAAAACATCTTCTCATTTGAAATCCAGTTGTCCAAATAGATTTCGAACGCCACAGAACTTGAAGATTGATATTGTAGAATCATTTAAACTATGTTTGAAATATTTTTGAAACATTTTATTTTTTCTCAAAAATGACAGTTCTTTGGTCAAAAAAACATCTCAGAGACTAGTTGGGAAAAATCTTCTCATTTGAAATCCAGGAGTTCAAATAGGGTTCTAACACCACAGAAATTAAAGATTGATATTATAGAGTAATTTTAACTGTTTGGAACATTTTTGAAAGGTTTCAGTTTTTGTCAAAAATGGCAGTTCTCTGGTCAAAAAAATCTCAAAGACAAGTTGGAAAACATCTTCTCAGTTGAAATCCAGTTGTCCAAATAGATTTCGAACGCCACAGAACTTGAAGATTGATATTGTAGAATCATTTAAACTATGTTTAAAATATTTTTGAAAGATTTATTTTTTTCTCAAAAATGTCAGTTCTTTGGTCAAAAAAACATCTCAGAGACTAGTTGAGAAAAATCTTCTCATTTGAAATCCAGGAGTTCAAATAGATTTCTAACGCCACAGAACTTGAAGATTGATATTGTAGAATAATTTAAACTATGTTTGAAATATTTTTGAAAGATTTAATTTTTTCTCAAAAATGGCAGTTCTTTGGTCAAAAAAACATCTCAGAGACTAGTTGGGAAAAATCTTCTCATTTGAAATCCAGGAGTTCAAATAGGGTTCTAGCACCACAGAATGTAAAGATTGATATTGTAGAGTAATTTTAACTACACTGGCGACACACTTTATTCGAGCTCGGCTAGTCCCACGAATTCGGGTATACCCGGGTGTTTTGAGGTTTGTGACTGTTTTCTGCCCGAGTATATTGGGTTATTTTCTAGGCAGGGATTGAAGCATTTTATTCCCCCTGGCTGCAATACTGCACAGCATATATATATATACTGCATTACAATTCATGAATTTATGCCATCTGGTAGACACGCGAAGCATTGCAGCCTATTAAATCCTAATCATTATCATTTAACAAATCAGCCGCCCATCAGCCAGGCATGAACCCAGGCTGGGAAGGCAAATGCAACGGGGCTTGTCAGAGGTGAGGAGCGGCGCATTCCAGGTATCTGCCAGGTACATACCGGGTATTTGCTCGAATAAAGTGTGTCGGTGCAGTATGTTTGGAACATTTTTGAAAGGTTTCAGTTTTTGTCAAAAATGGCATTTCTTTGGTCAAAAAAAATCTCAAAGACAAGTTGGAAAACATCTTCTCATTTGAAATCCAGTCGTCCAAATAGATTTCGAACGCCACAGAACTTGAAGATTGATATCGTAAAATCATTTAAACTATGTTTGAAATATTTTTGAAAGATTTAATTTTTTCTCAAAAATGACAGTTCTTTGGCCAAAAAAACATCTCAGAGACTAGTTGGGAAAAATCTTCTCATTTGAAATCCAGGAGTTCAAATAGGGTTCTAACACCACAGAATTTAAAGATTGATATTGTAGAGTAATTTTAACTTTTTGGAACATTTTTGAAAGGTTTCAGTTTTTGTCAAAAATGGCAGTTCTCTGGTCAAAAAAAATCTCAAAGACAAGTTGGAAAACATCTTCTCAGTTTAAATCCAGTTGTCCAAATAGATTTCGAACGCCACAGAACTTGAAGATTGATATTGTAGAATCATTTAAACTATGTTTGAAATATTTTTGAAAGATTTTCTTTTTTTCAAAAATGTCAGTTCTTTGGTCAAAAAAACATCTCAGAGACTAGTTGGGAAAAATCTTCTCATTTGAAATCCAGGAGTTCAAATAGGGTTCTAACACCACAGAATTTAAAGATTGATATTGTAGAGTAATTTTAACTATGTTTGGAACATTTTTGAAAGGTTTCAGTTTTTGTCAAAAATGGCAGTTCTTTGGTCAAAAAAAATCTCAAAGACAAGTTGGATTACATCTTCTCATTTGAAATCCAGTTGTCCAAATAGATTTCGAACGCCACAGAACTTGAAGATTGATATTGTAGAATCATTTAAACTATGTTTGAAATATTTTTGAAAGATTTATTTTTTTCTCAAAAATGACAGTTCTTTGGTCAAAAAAAAATATCAGAGACTAGTTGAGAAAAATCTTCTCATTTGAAATCCAGGAGTTCAAATAGATTTCTAACGCCACAGAACTTGAAGATTGATATTGTAGAATAATTTAAACTATGTTTGAAATATTTTTGAAAGATTTAATTTTTTCTCAAAAATGGCAGTTCTTTGGTCAAAAAAACATCTCAGAGACTAGTTGGGAAAAATCTTCTCATTTGAAATCCAGGAGTTCAAATAGGGTTCTAGCACCACAGAATGTAAAGATTGATATTGTAGAGTAATTTTAACTATGTTTGGAACATTTTTGAAAGGTTTCAGTTTTTGTCAAAAATGGCAGTTCTTTGGTCAAAAAAAATCTCAAAGACAAGTTGGAAAACATCTTCTCATTTGAAATCCAGTTGTCCAAATAGATTTCGAACGCCACAGAACTTGAAGATTGATATCGTAAAATCATTTAAACTATGTTTGAAATATTTTTGAAAGATTTAATTTTTTCTCAAAAATGACAGTTCTTTAGCCAAAAAAACATCTCAGAGACTAGTTGGGAAAAATCTTCTCATTTGAAATCCAGGAGTTCAAATAGGGTTCAAACACCACAGAATTTAAAGATTGATATTGTAGAGTAATTTTAACTATGTTTGGAACATTTTTGAAAGGTTTCAGTTTTTGTCAAAAATGGCAGTTCTCTGGTCAAAAAAAATCTCAAAGACAAGTTGGAAAACATCTTCTCAGTTGAAATCCAGTTGTCCAAATAGATTTCGAACGCCACAGAACTTGAAGATTGATATTGTAGAATCATTTAAACT
Source organism: Ascaphus truei (assembly GCF_040206685.1). Lineage (NCBI taxonomy): Eukaryota > Metazoa > Chordata > Amphibia > Anura > Ascaphidae > Ascaphus > Ascaphus truei. The sequence goes on from NC_134495.1 coordinate 23,829,978, forward strand.
ATGTTTGAAATATTTTTGAAAGATTTAATTTTTTCTCAAAAATGACAGTTCTTTGGTCAAAAAAACATCTCAGAGAATAGTTGGGAAAAATCTTCTCATTTGAAATCCAGGAGTTCAAATAGGGTTCTAACACCACAGAATTTAAAGATTGATATTGTAGAGTAATTTTAACTATGTTTGGAACATTTTTGAAAGGTTTCAGTTTTTGTCAAAAATGGCAGTTCTTTGGTCAAAAAAAATCTCAGAGACAAGTTGGAAAACATCTTCTCAGTTGAAATCCAGTTGTCCAAATAGATTTCTAACGCCACAGAACTTGAAGATTGATATTGTAGAATCATTTAAACTATGTTTGAAATATTTTTGAAACATTTTATTTTTTCTAAAAAATGGTAATTCTTTGGTCAAAAAAACATCTCAGAGACTAGTTGGGAAAAATCTTCTCATTTGAAATCCAGGAGTTCAAATAGGGTTCTAACACCACAGAATATAAAGATTGATATTGAAGACTAATTTTAACTATGTTTGGAATATTTTTTAAAGGTTTCAGTTTTTGTCAAAAATGGCAGTTCTCTGGTCAAAAAAAATCTCAAAGACAAGTTGGAAAACATCTTCTCAGTTGAAATCCAGTTGTCCAAATAGATTTCGAACGCCACAGAACTTGAAGATTGATATTGTAGAATCATTTAAACTATGTTTGAAATATTTTTGAAAGATTTATTTTTTTCTCAAAAATGACAGTTCTTTGGTCAAAAAAACATCTCAGAGACTAGTTGAGAAAAATCTTCTCATTTGAAATCCAGGAGTTCAAATAGATTTCTAACGCCACAGAACTTGAAGATTGATATTGTAGAATAATTTAAACTATGTTTGAAATATTTTTGAAAGATTTAATTTTTTCTCAAAAATGGCAGTTCTTTGGTCAAAAAAACATCTCAGAGACTAGTTGGGAAAAATCTTCTCATTTGAAATCCAGGAGTTCAAATAGGGTTCTAGCACCACAGAATGTAAAGATTGATATTGTAGAGTAATTTTAACTATGTTTGGAACATTTTTGAAAGGTTTCAGTTTTTGTCAAAAATGGCAGTTCTTTGGTCAAAAAAAATCTCAAAGACAAGTTGGAAAACATCTTCTCATTTGAAATCCAGTTGTCCAAATAGATTTCGAACGCCACAGAACTTGAAGATTGATATCGTAAAATCATTTAAACTATGTTTGAAATATTTTTGAAAGATTTAATTTTTTCTCAAAAATGACAGTTCTTTGGCCAAAAAAACATCTCAGAGACTAGTTGGGAAAAATCTTCTCATTTGAAATCCAGGAGTTCAAATAGGGTTCTAACACCACAGAATTTAAAGATTGATATTGTAGAGTAATTTTAACTATGTTTGGAACATTTTTGAAAGGTTTCAGTTTTTGTCAAAAATGGCAGTTCTTTGGTCAAAACAAATCTCAAAGACAAGTTGGAAAACATCTTCTCAGTTGAAATCCAGTTGTCCAAATAGATTTCGAACGCCACAGAACTTGAAGATTGATATTGTAGAATCATTTAAACTATGTTTGAAATATTTTTGAAACATTTTATTTTTTCTCAAAAATGGCAGTTCTTTGGTCAAAAAAACATCTCAGAGACTAGTTGGGAAATATCTTCTCATTTGAAATCCAGGAGTTCAAATAGGCTTCTAACACCACAGAATTTAAAGATTGATATTGTAGAGTAATTTTAACTATGTTTGGAACATTTTTGAAAGGTTTCAGTTTTTGTCAAAAATGGCAGTTCTTTGGTCAAAAAAAATCTCAAAGACAAGTTGGATTACATCTTCTCATTTGAAATCCAGTTGTCCAAATAGATTTCGAACGCCACAGAACTTGAAGATTGATATTGTAGAATCATTTAAACTATGTTTGAAATATTTTTGAAACATTTTATTTTTTCTCAAAAATGGCAGTTCTTTGGTCAAAAAAACATCTCAGAGACTAGTTGGGAAAAATCTTCTCATTTGAAATCCAGGAGTTCAAATAGGGTTCTAACACCACAGAATTTAAAGATTGATATTGTAGAGTAATTTTAACTATGTTTGGAACATTTTTGAAAGGTTTCAGTTTTTGTCAAAAATTGCAGTTCTTTGGTCAAAAAAAATCTCAAAGACAAGTTAGAAAACATCTTCTCAGTTGAAATATAGTTGTCCAAATAGATTTCGAACGCCACAGAACTTGAAGATTGATATTGTAGAATCATTTAAACTATGTTTGAAATATTTTTGAAACATTTTATTTTTTCTCAAAAATGGCAGTTCTTTGGTCAAAAAAACATCTCAGAGACTAGTTGGGAAAAATCTTCTCATTTGAAATCCAGGAGTTCAAATAGGGTTCTAACACCACAGAATTTAAAGATTGATATTGTAGAGTAATTTTAACTATGTTTGGAACATTTTTGAAAGGTTTCAGTTTTTGTCAAAAATGGCAGTTCTTTGGTCAAAAAAACATCTCAGAGACTAGTTGGGAAAAATCTTCTTATTTGAAATCCAGGAGTTCAAATAGGGTTCTAACACCACAGAATTTAAAGATTGATATTGTAGAGTAATTTTAACTATGTTTGGAACATTTTTGAAAGGTTTCAGTTTTTGTCAAAAATGGCAGTTCTTTGGTCAAAAAAAATCTCAAAGACAAGTTGGAAAACATCTTCTCAGTTGAAATCCAGTTGTCCAAATAGCTTTCGAACGCCACAGAACTTGAAGATTGATATTGTAGAATCATTTAAACTATGTTTGAAATATTTTTGAAACATTTTATTTTTTCTCAAAAATGGCAGTTCTTTGGTCAAAAAAACATCTCAGAGACTAGTTGGGAAATATCTTCTCATTTGAAATCCAGGAGTTCAAGTAGGGTTCTAACACCACAGAATTTAAAGATTGATATTGTAGAGTAATTTTAACTATGTTTGGAACATTTTTGAAACATTTTATTTTTTCTCAAAAATGGCAGTTCTTTGGTCAAAAAAACATCTCAGAGACTAGTTGGGAAAAATCTTCTTATTTGAAATCCAGGAGTTCAAATAGGGTTCTAACACCACAGAATTTAAAGATTGATATTGTAGAGTAATTTTAACTATGTTTGGAACATTTTTGAAAGGTTTCAGTTTTTGTCAAAAATGGCAGTTCTTTGGTCAAAAAAAATCTCAAAGACAAGTTTGGAAAACAACTTCTCAGTTGAAATCCAGTTGTCCAAATAGCTTTCGAACGCCACAGAACTTGAAGATTGATATTGTAGAATCATTTAAACTATGTTTGAAATATTTTTGAAACATTTTATTTTTTCTCAAAAATGGCAGTTCTTTGGTCAAAAAAACATCTCAGAGACTAGTTGGGAAATATCTTCTCATTTGAAATCCAGGAGTTCAAGTAGGGTTCTAACACCACAGAATTTAAAGATTGATATTGTAGAGTAATTTTAACTATGTTTGGAACATTTTTGAAACATTTTATTTTTTCTCAAAAATGGCAGTTCTATGGTCAAAAAAACATCTCAGAGACTAGTTGGGAAAAATCTTCTTATTTGAAATCCAGGAGTTCAAATAGGGTTCTAACACCACAGAATTTAAAGATTGATATTGTAGAGTAATTTTAACTATGTTTGGAACATTTTTGAAAGGTTTCAGTTTTTGTCAAAAATGGCAGTTCTTTGGTCAAAAAAAATCTCAAAGACAAGTTGGAAAACATCTTCTCAGTTGAAATCCAGTTGTCCAAATAGCTTTCGAACGCCACAGAACTTGAAGATTGATATTGTAGAATCATTTAAACTATGTTTGAAATATTTTTGAAACATTTAATTTTTTCTCAAAAATGGCAGTTCTTTGGTCAAAAAAACATCTCAGAGACTAGTTGGGAAATATCTTCTCATTTGAAATCCAGGAGTTCAAATAGGGTTCTAACACCACAGAATTTAAAGATTGATATTGTAGAGTAATTTTAACTATGTTTGGAACATTTTTGAAACATTTTATTTTTTCTCAAAAATGGCAGTTCTTTGGTCAAAAAAACATCTCAGAGACTAGTTGGGAAAAATCTTCTTATTTGAAATCCAGGAGTTCAAATAGGGTTCTAACACCACAGAATTTAAAGATTGATATTGTAGAGTAAGTTTAACTATGTTTGGAACATTTTTGAAAGGTTTCAGTTTTTGTCAAAAATGGCAGTTCTTTGGTCAAAAAAAATCTCAAAGACAAGTTGGAAAACATCTTCTCAGTTGAAATCCAGTTGTCCAAATAGCTTTCGAACGCCACAGAACTTGAAGATTGATATTGTAGAATCATTTAAACTATGTTTGAAATATTTTTGAAACATTTTATTTTTTCTCAAAAATGGCAGTTCTTTGGTCAAAAAAACATCTCAAAGACTAGTTGGGAAAAATCTTCTTATTTGAAATCCAGGAGTTCAAATAGGGTTCTAACACCACAGAATTTAAAGATTGATATTGTAGAGTAAGTTTAACTATGTTTGGAACATTTTTGAAAGGTTTCAGTCTTTGTCAAAAATGGCAGTTCTTTGGTCAAAAAAATCTCAAAGACAAGTTGGAAAACATCTTCTCAGTTGAAATCCAGTTGTCCAAATAGATTTCGAACGCCACAGAACTTGAAGATTGATATTGTAGAATCATTTAAACTATGTTTGAAATATTTTTGAAACATTTTTTTTTCTCAAAAATGGCAGTTCTTTGGTCAAAAAAACATCTCAGAGACTAGTTGGGAAATATCTTCTCATTTGAAATCCAGGAGTTCAAATAGGGTTCTAACACCACAGAATTTAAAGATTGATATTGTAGAGTAATTTTAACTATGTTTGGAACATTTTTGAAACATTTAATTTTTTCTCAAAAATGGCAGTTCTTTGGTCAAAAAAACATCTCAGAGACTAGTTGGGAAAAATCTTCTTATTTGAAATCCAGGAGTTCAAATAGGGTTCTAACACCACAGAATTTAAAGATTGATGTTGTAGAGTAATTTTAACTATGTTTGGAACATTTTTGAAAGGTTTCAGTTTTTGTCAAAAATGGCAGTTCTTTGGTCAAAAAAAATCTCAAAGACAAGTTGGAAAACATCTTCTCAGTTGAAATATAGTTGTCCAAATAGATTTCGAACGCCACAGAACTTGAAGATTGATATTGTAGAATCATTTAAACTATGTTTGAAATATTTTTGAAACATTTTATTTTTTCTCAAAAATGGCAGTTCTTTGGTCAAAAAAACATCTCAGAGACTAGTTGGGAAATATCTTCTCATTTGAAATCCAGGAGTTCAAATAGGGTTCTAACACCACAGAATTTAAAGATTGATATTGTAGAGTAATTTTAACTATGTTTGGAACATTTTTGAAACATTTTATTTTTTCTCAAAAATGGCAGTTCTTTGGTCAAAAAAACATCTCAGAGACTAGTTGGGAAAAATCTTCTTATTTGAAATCCAGGAGTTCAAATAGGGTTCTAACACCACAGAATTTAAAGATTGATATTGTAGAGTAATTTTAACTATGTTTGGAACATTTTTGAAAGGTTTCAGTTTTTGTCAAAAATGGCAGTTCTTTGGTCAAAAAAATCTCAAAGACAAGTTGGATTACATCTTCTCATTTGAAATCCAGTTGTCCAAATAGATTTCGAACGCCACAGAACTTGAAGATTGATATTGTAGAATCATTTAAACTATGTTTGAAATATTTTTGAAAGATTTAATTTTTTCTCAAAAATGGCAGTTCTTTGGTCAAAAAAACATCTCAGAGACTAGTTGGGAAAAATCTTCTCATTTGAAATCCCGGAGTTCAAATAGGGTTCTAACACCACAGAATTTAAAGATTGATATTGTAGAGTAATTTTAACTATGTTTGGAACATTTTTGTAAGGTTTCAGTTTTTGTCAAAAATGGCAGTTCTTTGGTCAAAAAAAATCTCAAAGACAAGTTGGAAAACATCTTCTCAGTTGAAATATAGTTGTCCAAATAGATTTCGAACGCCACAGAACTTGAAGATTGATATTGTAGAATCATTTAAACTATGTTAGAAATATTTTTGAAACATTTAATTTTTTCTCAAAAATGGCAGTTCTTTGGTCAAAAAAACATCTCAGAGACTAGTTGGGAAAAATCTTCTCATTTGAAATCCCGGAGTTCAAATAGGGTTCTAACACCACAAAATTTAAAGATTGATATTGTAGAGTAATTTTAACTGTGTTTGGAACATTTTTGAAAGATTTCAGTTTTTGTCAAAAATGGCAGTTCTTTGGTCAAAAAAAATCTCAAAGACAAGTTGGAAAACATCTTCTCAGTTGAAATATAGTTATCCAAATAGATTTCGAACGCCACAGAACTTGAAGATTGATATTGTAGAATCATTTAAACTATGTTTGAAATATTTTTGAAACATTTTTTTTTTCAAAAATGACAGTTCTTTGGTCAAAAAAACATCTCAGAGACTAGTTGGGAAATATCTTCTCATTTGAAATCCAGGAGTTCAAATAGGGTTCTAACAGCACAGAATTTAAAGATTGATATTGTAGAGTAATTTTAACTATGTTTGGAACATTTTTGAAACATTTTATTTTTTCTCAAAAATGGCAGTTCTTTGGTCAAAAAAACATCTCAGAGACTAGTTGGGAAAAATCTTCTTATTTGAAATCCCGGAGTTCAAATAGGGTTCTAACACCACAAAATTTAAAGATTGATATTGTAGAGTAATTTTAACTGTGTTTGGAACATTTTTGAAAGATTTCAGTTTTTGTCAAAAATGGCAGTTCTTTGGTCAAAAAAAATCTCAAAGACAAGTTGGAAAACATCTTCTCAGTTGAAATCCAGTTGTCCAAATAGATTTCGAACGCCACAGAACTTGAAGATTGATATTGTAGAATCATTTAAACTATGTTTGAAATATTTTTGAAACATTTTATTTTTTCTCAAAAATGGCAGTTCTTTGGTCAAAAAAACATCTCAGAGACTAGTTGGGAAATATCTTCTCATTTGAAATCCAGGAGTTCAAATAGGGTTCTAACACCACAAAATTTAAAAATTGATATTGTAGAGTAATTTTAACTGTGTTTGGAACATTTTTGAAAGGTTTCAGTTTTTGTCAAAAATGGCAGTTCTTTGGTCAAAAAAAATCTCAAAGACAAGTTGGATTACATCTTCTCATTTGAAATTTAGTTGTCCAAATAGATTTCGAACGCCACAGAACTTGAAGATTGATATTGTAGAATCATTTAAACTATGTTTGAAATATTTTTGAAAGATTTAATTTTTTCTCAAAAATGGCAGTTCTTTGGTCAAAAAAACATCTCAGAGACTAGTTGGGAAAAATCTTCTCATTTGAAATCCCGGAGTTCAAATAGGGTTCTAACACCACAGGATTTAAAGATTGATAAAATGTAGAGTAATTTTAACTATGTTTGGAACATTTTTGAAAGGTTTCAGTTTTTGTCAAAAATGGCAGTTCTTTGGTCAAAAAAAATCTCAAAGACAAGTTGGAAAACATCTTCTCAGTTGAAATCCAGTTGTCCAAATAGCTTTCGAACGCCACAGAACTTGAAGATTGATATTGTAGAATCATTTAAACTATGTTTGAAATATTTTTGAAACATTTTATTTTTTCTCAAAAATGGCAGTTCTTTGGTCAAAAAAACATCTCAGAGACTAGTTGGGAAAAATCTTCTCATTTGAAATCCCAGAGTTCAAATAGGGTTCTAACACCACAGAATTTAAAGATTGATATTGTAGAGTAATTTTAACTATGTTTGGAACATTTTTGAAAGGTTTCAGTTTTTGTCAAAAATGGCAGTTCTTTGGTCAAAAAAAATCTCAAAGACAAGTTGGAAAACATCTTCTCAGTTGAAATTCAGTTGTCCAAATAGCTTTTGAACGCCACAGAACTTGAAGATTGATATTGTAGAATCATTTAAACTATGTTTGAAATATTTTTGAAACATTTTATTTTTTCTCAAAAATGGCAGTTCTTTGGTCAAAAAAACATCTCAGAGACTAGTTGGGAAATATCTTCTCATTTGAAATCCAGGAGTTCAAATAGGGTTCTAACACCACAGAATTTAAAGATTGATATTGTAGAGTAATTTTAAATATGTTTGGAACATTTTTGAAACATTTAATTTTTTTCTCAAAAATGGCAGTTCTTTGGTCAAAAAAACATCTCAGAGACTAGTTGGGAAAAATCTTCTTATTTGAAATCCAGGAGTTCAAATAGGGTTCTAACACCACAGAATTTAAAGATTGATATTGTAGAGTAATTTTAACTATGTTTGGAACATTTTTGAAAGGTTTCAGTTTTTGTCAAAAATGGCAGTTCTTTGGTCAAAAAAACATCTCAAAGACAAGTTGGAAAACATCTTCTCAGTTGAAATATAGTTGTCCAAATAGATTTCGAACGCCACAGAACTTGAAGATTGATATTGTAGAATCATTTAAACTATGTTTGAAATATTTTTGAAACATTTAATTTTTTCTCAAAAATGGCAGTTCTTTGGTCAAAAAAACATCTCAGAGACTAGTTGGGAAAAATCTTCTTATTTGAAATCCAGGAGTTCAAATAGGGTTCTAACACCACAGAATTTAAAGATTGATATTGTAGAGTAAGTTTAACTATGTTTGGAACATTTTTGAAAGGTTTCAGTTTTTGTCAAAAATGGCAGTTCTTTGGTCAAAAAAACATCTCAAAGACAAGTTGGAAAACATCTTCTCATTTGAAATCCAGTTGTCCAAATAGATTTCGAACGCCACAGAACTTGAAGATTGATATTGTAGAATCATTTAAACTATGTTTGAAATATTTTTGAAAGATTTAATTTTTTCTCAAAAATGGCAGTTCTTTGGTCAAAAAAACATCTCAGAGACTAGTTGGGAAAAATCTTCTCATTTGAAATCCCGGAGTTCAAATAGGGTTCTAACACCACAGGATTTAAAGATTGATAAAATGTAGAGTAATTTTAACTATGTTTGGAACATTTTTGAAAGGTTTCAGTTTTTGTCAAAAATGGCAGTTCTTTGGTCAAAAAAAATCTCAAAGACAAGTTGGAAAACATCTTCTCAGTTGAAATCCAGTTGTCCAAATAGCTTTCGAACGCCACAGAACTTGAAGATTGATATTGTAGAATCATTTAAACTATGTTTGAAATATTTTTGAAACATTTTATTTTTTCTCAAAAATGGCAGTTCTTTGGTCAAAAAAACATCTCAGAGACTAGTTGGGAAAAATCTTCTCATTTGAAATCCCAGAGTTCAAATAGGGTTCTAACACCACAGAATTTAAAGATTGATATTGTAGAGTAATTTTAACTATGTTTGGAACATTTTTGAAAGGTTTCAGTTTTTGTCAAAAATGGCAGTTCTTTGGTCAAAAAAAATCTCAAAGACAAGTTGGAAAACATCTTCTCAGTTGAAATTCAGTTGTCCAAATAGCTTTTGAACGCCACAGAACTTGAAGATTGATATTGTAGAATCATTTAAACTATGTTTGAAATATTTTTGAAACATTTTATTTTTTCTCAAAAATGGCAGTTCTTTGGTCAAAAAAACATCTCAGAGACTAGTTGGGAAATATCTTCTCATTTGAAATCCAGGAGTTCAAATAGGGTTCTAACACCACAGAATTTAAAGATTGATATTGTAGAGTAATTTTAAATATGTTTGGAACATTTTTGAAACATTTAATTTTTTTCTCAAAAATGGCAGTTCTTTGGTCAAAAAAACATCTCAGAGACTAGTTGGGAAAAATCTTCTTATTTGAAATCCAGGAGTTCAAATAGGGTTCTAACACCACAGAATTTAAAGATTGATATTGTAGAGTAATTTTAACTATGTTTGGAACATTTTTGAAAGGTTTCAGTTTTTGTCAAAAATGGCAGTTCTTTGGTCAAAAAAACATCTCAAAGACAAGTTGGAAAACATCTTCTCAGTTGAAATATAGTTGTCCAAATAGATTTCGAACGCCACAGAACTTGAAGATTGATATTGTAGAATCATTTAAACTATGTTTGAAATATTTTTGAAACATTTAATTTTTTCTCAAAAATGGCAGTTCTTTGGTCAAAAAAACATCTCAGAGACTAGTTGGGAAAAATCTTCTTATTTGAAATCCAGGAGTTCAAATAGGGTTCTAACACCACAGAATTTAAAGATTGATATTGTAGAGTAAGTTTAACTATGTTTGGAACATTTTTGAAAGGTTTCAGTTTTTGTCAAAAATGGCAGTTCTTTGGTCAAAAAAACATCTCAAAGACAAGTTGGAAAACATCTTCTCATTTGAAATCCAGTTGTCCAAATAGATTTCGAACGCCACAGAACTTGAAGATTGATATTGTAGAATCATTTAAACTATGTTTGAAATATTTTTGAAACATTTTATTTTTTCTCAAAAATGACAGTTCTTTGGTCAAAAAAACATCTCAGAGACTAGTTGGGAAAAATCTTCTCATTTGAAATCCAGGAGTTCAAATAGGGTTCTAACACCACAGAAATTAAAGATTGATATTATAGAGTAATTTTAACTATGTTTGGAACATTTTTGAAAGGTTTCAGTTTTTGTCAAAAATGGCAGTTCTCTGGTCAAAAAAATCTCAAAGACAAGTTGGAAAACATCTTCTCAGTTGAAATCCAGTTGTCCAAATAGATTTCGAACGCCACAGAACTTGAAGATTGATATTGTAGAATCATTTAAACTATGTTTGAAATATTTTTGAAAGATTTAATTTTTTCTCAAAAATGACAGTTCTTTGGTCAAAAAAACATCTCAGAGACTAGTTGGGAAAAATCTTCTCATTTGAAATCCAGGAGTTCAAATAGGGTTCTAACACCACAGAATTTAAAGATTGATATTGTAGAGTAATTTTAACTATGTTTGGAACATTTTTGAAAGGTTTCAGTTTTTGTCAAAAATGGCAGTTCTTTGGTCAAAAAAAATCTCAGAGACAAGTTGGAAAACATCTTCTCAGTTGAAATCCAGTTGTCCAAATAGATTTCGAACGCCACAGAACTTGAAGATTGATATTGTAGAATCATTTAAACTATGTTTAAAATATTTTTGAAAGATTTATTTTTTTCTCAAAAATGTCAGTTCTTTGGTCAAAAAAACATCTCAGAGACTAGTTGAGAAAAATCTTCTCATTTGAAATCCAGGAGTTCAAATAGATTTCTAACGCCACAGAACTTGAAGATTGATATTGTAGAATAATTTAAACTATGTTTGAAATATTTTTGAAAGATTTAATTTTTTCTCAAAAATGGCAGTTCTTTGGTCAAAAAAACATCTCAGAGACTAGTTGGGAAAAATCTTCTCATTTGAAATCCAGGAGTTCAAATAGGGTTCTAGCACCACAGAATGTAAAGATTGATATTGTAGAGTAATTTTAACTATGTTTGGAACATTTTTGAAAGGTTTCAGTTTTTGTCAAAAATGGCATTTCTTTGGTCAAAAAAAATCTCAAAGACAAGTTGGAAAACATCTTCTCATTTGAAATCCAGTCGTCCAAATAGATTTCGAACGCCACAGAACTTGAAGATTGATATCGTAAAATCATTTAAACTATGTTTGAAATATTTTTGAAAGATTTAATTTTTTCTCAAAAATGACAGTTCTTTGGCCAAAAAAACATCTCAGAGACTAGTTGGGAAAAATCTTCTCATTTGAAATCCAGGAGTTCAAATAGGGTTCTAACACCACAGAATTTAAAGATTGATATTGTAGAGTAATTTTAACTTTTTGGAACATTTTTGAAAGGTTTCAGTTTTTGTCAAAAATGGCAGTTCTCTGGTCAAAAAAAATCTCAAAGACAAGTTGGAAAACATCTTCTCAGTTTAAATCCAGTTGTCCAAATAGATTTCGAACGCCACAGAACTTGAAGATTGATATTGTAGAATCATTTAAACTATGTTTGAAATATTTTTGAAAGATTTTCTTTTTTTCAAAAATGTCAGTTCTTTGGTCAAAAAAACATCTCAGAGACTAGTTGGGAAAAATCTTCTCATTTGAAATCCAGGAGTTCAAATAGGGTTCTAACACCACAGAATTTAAAGATTGATATTGTAGAGTAATTTTAACTATGTTTGGAACATTTTTGAAAGGTTTCAGTTTTTGTCAAAAATGGCAGTTCTTTGGTCAAAAAAAATCTCAAAGACAAGTTGGATTACATCTTCTCATTTGAAATCCAGTTGTCCAAATAGATTTCGAACGCCACAGAACTTGAAGATTGATATTGTAGAATCATTTAAACTATGTTTGAAATATTTTTGAAACATTTAATTTTTTCTCAAAAATGGCAGTTCTTTGGTCAAAAAAACATCTCAGAGACTAGTTGGGAAAAATCTTCTCATTTGAAATCCAGGAGTTCAAATAGGGTTCTAACACCACAGAATTTAAAGATTGATATTGTAGAGTAATTTTAACTATGTTTGGAACATTTTTGAAAGGTTTCAGTTTTTGTCAAAAATGGCAGTTCTCTGGTCAAAAAAAATCTCAAAGACAAGTTGGAAAACATCTTCTCAGTTGAAATCCAGTTGTCCAAATAGATTTCGAACGCCACAGAACTTGAAGATTGAAATTGTAGAATCATTTAAACTATGTTTGAAATATTTTTGAAAGATTTTCTTTTTTTCAAAAATGTCAGTTCTTTGGTCAAAAAAACATCTCAGAGACTAGTTGGGAAAAATCTTCTCATTTGAAATCCAGGAGTTCAAATAGGGTTCTAACACCACAGAATTTAAAGATTGATATTGTAGAGTAATTTTAACTATGTTTGGAACATTTTTGAAAGGTTTCAGTTTTTGTCAAAAATGGCAGTTCTTTGGTCAAAAAAAATCTCAAAGACAAGTTGGAAAACATCTTCTCATTTGAAATCCAGTTGTCCAAATAGATTTCGAACGCCACAGAACTTGAAGATTGATATTGTAGAATCATTTAAACTATGTTTGAAATATTTTTGAAAGATTTATTTTTTTCTCAAAAATGACAGTTCTTTGGTCAAAAAAAAATATCAGAGACTAGTTGAGAAAAATCTTCTCATTTGAAATCCAGGAGTTCAAATAGATTTCTAACGCCACAGAACTTGAAGATTGATATTGTAGAATAATTTAAACTATGTTTGAAATATTTTTGAAAGATTTAATTTTTTCTCAAAAATGGCAGTTCTTTGGTCAAAAAAACATCTCAGAGACTAGTTGGGAAAAATCTTCTCATTTGAAATCCAGGAGTTCAAATAGGGTTCTAGCACCACAGAATGTAAAGATTGATATTGTAGAGTAATTTTAACTATGTTTGGAACATTTTTGAAAGGTTTCAGTTTTTGTCAAAAATGGCAGTTCTTTGGTCAAAAAAAATCTCAAAGACAAGTTGGAAAACATCTTCTCATTTGAAATCCAGTTGTCCAAATAGATTTCGAACGCCACAGAACTTGAAGATTGATATCGTAAAATCATTTAAACTATGTTTGAAATATTTTTGAAAGATTTAATTTTTTCTCAAAAATGACAGTTCTTTAGCCAAAAAAACATCTCAGAGACTAGTTGGGAAAAATCTTCTCATTTGAAATCCAGGAGTTCAAATAGGGTTCAAACACCACAGAATTTAAAGATTGATATTGTAGAGTAATTTTAACTATGTTTGGAACATTTTTGAAAGGTTTCAGTTTTTGTCAAAAATGGCAGTTCTTTGGTCAAAAAAAATCTCAAAGACAAGTTGGAAAACATCTTCTCAGTTGAAATCCAGTTGTCCAAATAGATTTCGAACGCCACAGAACTTGAAGATTGATATTGTAGAATCATTTAAACTATGTTTGAAATATTTTTGAAAGATTTAATTTTTTCTCAAAAATGACAGTTCTTTGGTCAAAAAAACATCTCAGAGAATAGTTGGGAAAAATCTTCTCATTTGAAATCCAGGAGTTCAAATAGGGTTCTAACACCACAGAATTTAAAGATTGATATTGTAGAGTAATTTTAACTATGTTTGGAACATTTTTGAAAGGTTTCAGTTTTTGTCAAAAATGGCAGTTCTTTGGTCAAAAAAAATCTCAGAGACAAGTTGGAAAACATCTTCTCAGTTGAAATCCAGTTGTCCAAATAGATTTCTAACGCCACAGAACTTGAAGATTGATATTGTAGAATCATTTAAACTATGTTTGAAATATTTTTGAAACATTTTATTTTTTCTAAAAAATGGTAATTCTTTGGTCAAAAAAACATCTCAGAGACTAGTTGGGAAAAATCTTCTCATTTGAAATCCAGGAGTTCAAATAGATTTCTAACGCCACAGAACTTGAAGATTGATATTGTAGAATAATTTAAACTATGTTTGAAATATTTTTGAAAGATTTATTTTTTTCTCAAAAATGACAGTTCTTTGGTCAAAAAAACATCTCAGAGACTAGTTGAGAAAAATCTTCTCATTTGAAATCCAGGAGTTCAAATAGATTTCTAACGCCACAGAACTTGAAGATTGATATTGTAGAATAATTTAAACTATGTTTGAAATATTTTTGAAAGATTTAATTTTTTCTCAAAGATGGCAGTTCTTTGGTCAAAAAAACATCTCAGAGACTAGTTGGGAAAAATCTTCTCATTTGAAATCCAGGAGTTCAAATAGGGTTCTAGCACCACAGAATGTAAAGATTGATATTGTAGAGTAATTTTAACTATGTTTGGAACATTTTTGAAAGGTTTCAGTTTTTGTCAAAAATGGCAGTTCTTTGGTCAAAAAAAATCTCAAACACAAGTTGGAAAACATCTTCTCATTTGAAATCCAGTTGTCCAAATAGATTTCGAACGCCACAGAACTTGAAGATTGATATCGTAAAATCATTTAAACTATGTTTGAAATATTTTTGAAAGATTTAATTTTTTCTCAAAAATGACAGTTCTTTGGCCAAAAAAACATCTCAGAGACTAGTTGGGAAAAATCTTCTCATTTGAAATCCAGGAGTTCAAATAGGGTTCTAACACCACAGAATTTAAAGATTGATATTGTAGAGTAATTTTAACTATGTTTGGAACATTTTTGAAAGGTTTCAGTTTTTGTCAAAAATGGCAGTTCTTTGGTCAAAACAAATCTCAAAGACAAGTTGGAAAACATCTTCTCAGTTGAAATCCAGTTGTCCAAATAGATTTCGAACGCCACAGAACTTGAAGATTGATATTGTAGAATCATTTAAACTATGTTTGAAATATTTTTGAAACATTTTATTTTTTCTCAAAAATGGCAGTTCTTTGGTCAAAAAAACATCTCAGAGACTAGTTGGGAAATATCTTCTCATTTGAAATCCAGGAGTTCAAATAGGCTTCTAACACCACAGAATTTAAAGATTGATATTGTAGAGTAATTTTAACTATGTTTGGAACATTTTTGAAAGGTTTCAGTTTTTGTCAAAAATGGCAGTTCTTTGGTCAAAAAAAATCTCAAAGACAAGTTGGATTACATCTTCTCATTTGAAATCCAGTTGTCCAAATAGATTTCGAACGCCACAGAACTTGAAGATTGATATTGTAGAATCATTTAAACTATGTTTGAAATATTTTTGAAACATTTTATTTTTTCTCAAAAATGGCAGTTCTTTGGTCAAAAAAACATCTCAGAGACTAGTTGGGAAAAATCTTCTCATTTGAAATCCAGGAGTTCAAATAGGGTTCTAACACCACAGAATTTAAAGATTGATATTGTAGAGTAATTTTAACTATGTTTGGAACATTTTTGAAAGGTTTCAGTTTTTGTCAAAAATTGCAGTTCTTTGGTCAAAAAAAATCTCAAAGACAAGTTAGAAAACATCTTCTCAGTTGAAATATAGTTGTCCAAATAGATTTCGAACGCCACAGAACTTGAAGATTGATATTGTAGAATCATTTAAACTATGTTTGAAATATTTTTGAAACATTTTATTTTTTCTCAAAAATGGCAGTTCTTTGGTCAAAAAAACATCTCAGAGACTAGTTGGGAAAAATCTTCTCATTTGAAATCCAGGAGTTCAAATAGGGTTCTAACACCACAGAATTTAAAGATTGATATTGTAGAGTAATTTTAACTATGTTTGGAACATTTTTGAAAGGTTTCAGTTTTTGTCAAAAATGGCAGTTCTTTGGTCAAAAAAACATCTCAGAGACTAGTTGGGAAAAATCTTCTTATTTGAAATCCAGGAGTTCAAATAGGGTTCTAACACCACAGAATTTAAAGATTGATATTGTAGAGTAATTTTAACTATGTTTGGAACATTTTTGAAAGGTTTCAGTTTTTGTCAAAAATGGCAGTTCTTTGGTCAAAAAAAATCTCAAAGACAAGTTGGAAAACATCTTCTCAGTTGAAATCCAGTTGTCCAAATAGCTTTCGAACGCCACAGAACTTGAAGATTGATATTGTAGAATCATTTAAACTATGTTTGAAATATTTTTGAAACATTTTATTTTTTCTCAAAAATGGCAGTTCTTTGGTCAAAAAAACATCTCAGAGACTAGTTGGGAAATATCTTCTCATTTGAAATCCAGGAGTTCAAGTAGGGTTCTAACACCACAGAATTTAAAGATTGATATTGTAGAGTAATTTTAACTATGTTTGGAACATTTTTGAAACATTTTATTTTTTCTCAAAAATAGCAGTTCTTTGGTCAAAAAAACATCTCAGAGACTAGTTGGGAAAAATCTTCTTATTTGAAATCCAGGAGTTCAAATAGGGTTCTAACACCACAGAATTTAAAGATTGATATTGTAGAGTAATTTTAACTATGTTTGGAACATTTTTGAAAGGTTTCAGTTTTTGTCAAAAATGGCAGTTCTTTGGTCAAAAAAAATCTCAAAGACAAGTTTGGAAAACAACTTCTCAGTTGAAATCCAGTTGTCCAAATAGCTTTCGAACGCCACAGAACTTGAAGATTGATATTGTAGAATCATTTAAACTATGTTTGAAATATTTTTGAAACATTTTATTTTTTCTCAAAAATGGCAGTTCTTTGGTCAAAAAAACATCTCAGAGACTAGTTGGGAAATATCTTCTCATTTGAAATCCAGGAGTTCAAGTAGGGTTCTAACACCACAGAATTTAAAGATTGATATTGTAGAGTAATTTTAACTATGTTTGGAACATTTTTGAAACATTTTATTTTTTCTCAAAAATGGCAGTTCTATGGTCAAAAAAACATCTCAGAGACTAGTTGGGAAAAATCTTCTTATTTGAAATCCAGGAGTTCAAATAGGGTTCTAACACCACAGAATTTAAAGATTGATATTGTAGAGTAATTTTAACTATGTTTGGAACATTTTTGAAAGGTTTCAGTTTTTGTCAAAAATGGCAGTTCTTTGGTCAAAAAAAATCTCAAAGACAAGTTGGAAAACATCTTCTCAGTTGAAATCCAGTTGTCCAAATAGCTTTCGAACGCCACAGAACTTGAAGATTGATATTGTAGAATCATTTAAACTATGTTTGAAATATTTTTGAAACATTTAATTTTTTCTCAAAAATGGCAGTTCTTTGGTCAAAAAAACATCTCAGAGACTAGTTGGGAAATATCTTCTCATTTGAAATCCAGGAGTTCAAATAGGGTTCTAACACCACAGAATTTAAAGATTGATATTGTAGAGTAATTTTAACTATGTTTGGAACATTTTTGAAACATTTTATTTTTTCTCAAAAATGGCAGTTCTTTGGTCAAAAAAACATCTCAGAGACTAGTTGGGAAAAATCTTCTTATTTGAAATCCAGGAGTTCAAATAGGGTTCTAACACCACAGAATTTAAAGATTGATATTGTAGAGTAAGTTTAACTATGTTTGGAACATTTTTGAAAGGTTTCAGTTTTTGTCAAAAATGGCAGTTCTTTGGTCAAAAAAAATCTCAAAGACAAGTTGGAAAACATCTTCTCAGTTGAAATCCAGTTGTCCAAATAGCTTTCGAACGCCACAGAACTTGAAGATTGATATTGTAGAATCATTTAAACTATGTTTGAAATATTTTTGAAACATTTTATTTTTTCTCAAAAATGGCAGTTCTTTGGTCAAAAAAACATCTCAGAGACTAGTTGGGAAAAATCTTCTTATTTGAAATCCAGGAGTTCAAATAGGGTTCTAACACCACAGAATTTAAAGATTGATATTGTAGAGTAAGTTTAACTATGTTTGGAACATTTTTGAAAGGTTTCAGTTTTTGTCAAAAATGGCAGTTCTTTGGTCAAAAAAAATCTCAAAGACAAGTTGGAAAACATCTTCTCAGTTGAAATCCAGTTGTCCAAATAGCTTTCGAACGCCACAGAACTTGAAGATTGATATTGTAGAATCATTTAAACTATGTTTGAAATATTTTTGAAACATTTTATTTTTTCTCAAAAATGGCAGTTCTTTGGTCAAAAAAACATCTCAGAGACTAGTTGGGAAAAATCTTCTTATTTGAAATCCAGGAGTTCAAATAGGGTTCTAACACCACAGAATTTAAAGATTGATATTGTAGAGTAATTTTAACTATGTTTGGAACATTTTTGAAAGGTTTCAGTTTTTGTCAAAAATGGCAGTTCTTTGGTCAAAAAAAATCTCAAAGACAAGTTGGAAAACATCTTCTCAGTTGAAATCCAGTTGTCCAAATAGCTTTCGAACGCCACAGAACTTGAAGATTGATATTGTAGAATCATTTAAACTATGTTTGAAATATTTTTGAAACATTTTATTTTTTCTCAAAAATGGCAGTTCTTTGGTCAAAAAAACATCTCAGAGACTAGTTGGGAAATATCTTCTCATTTGAAATACAGGAGTTCAAGTAGGGTTCTAACACCACAGAATTTAAAGATTGATATTGTAGAGTAATTTTAACTATGTTTGGAACAATTTTGAAACATTTTATTTTTTCTCAAAAATGGCAGTTCTTTGGTCAAAAAAACATCTCAGAGACTAGTTGGGAAAAATCTTCTTATTTGAAATCCAGGAGTTCAAATAGGGTTCTAACACCACAGAATTTAAAGATTGATATTGTAGAGTAATTTTAACTATGTTTGGAACATTTTTGAAAGGTTTCAGTTTTTGTCAAAAATGGCAGTTCTTTGGTCAAAAAAAATCTCAAAGACAAGTTGGAAAACATCTTCTCAGTTGAAATCCAGTTGTCCAAATAGCTTTCGAACGCCACAGAACTTGAAGATTGATATTGTAGAATCATTTAAACTATGTTTGAAATATTTTTGAAACATTTTATTTTTTCTCAAAAATGGCAGTTCTTTGGTCAAAAAAACATCTCAGAGACTAGTTGGGAAATATCTTCTCATTTGAAATCCAGGAGTTCAAATAGGGTTCTAACACCACAGAATTTAAAGATTGATATTGTAGAGTAAGTTTAACTATGTTTGGAACATTTTTGAAAGGTTTCAGTTTTTGTCAAAAATGGCAGTTCTTTGGTCAAAAAAAATCTCAAAGACAAGTTGGAAAACATCTTCTCAGTTGAAATCCAGTTGTCCAAATAGCTTTCGAACGCCACAGAACTTGAAGATTGATATTGTAGAATCATTTAAACTATGTTTGAAATATTTTTGAAACATTTAATTTTTTCTCAAAAATGGCAGTTCTTTGGTCAAAAAAACATCTCAGAGACTAGTTGGGAAAAATCTTCTTATTTGAAATCCAGGAGTTCAAATAGGGTTCTAACACCACAGAATTTAAAGATAGCGGCACCCCCTAGCCATAGGCGGGGGGGCTTCATGACCGGGGGGGTCCGGCCTTCCCCTCGCTGGCCCGCCCCCACACCTCCCTCCCCAGCACAGGGGAGGAGTTCACGGAAGGCCTACTTAAGGCCAGGCTGGCGGGCAGCACATCCTCTTTGGCTGCCCGCCAGACGATTTGGACGTCCCTCTCCTCCCTGCAGGTTAAATTAAGGTAAGGCCCCGAAAAGGGGGGGGTCAATCCTGGGCACTCCCCCCTCCTGTATAGCCGCGATTTTTGAATCGGCGGTGAGGGGGGAGGCGGGATGCAGGGAGGAGAGGGACCCCTTAGTGTAGCGGCCCGTCCCCATCCTCCATCTGCGGCGCGCAACATGGAGCTGGGGGGGTCGGATTTAGGCCTGTGCCGCGGCAGCTGCAGGCGGGGAGTGGTGGTCTCGGGACAGGGGGTCTGACGGGCAGAAGGGGCCTGACGGGGTTTTCCCCGCTTCTTTCCCTGGGGGTGGGGGCTACCTGCTCCCGCAGCGTTGTGCGGGCGGGTGCCTCCTCCATCCGCATAGCCCCGTGGTGGCTGCCATCGGCAAGGGCACCCCGGCGGGGAGGTCCGGCCGAGGCATGCAGCCCGCGCGGAAATGCGCCGTTTGTGCCCCATGCGGCTGCTCGCGGCCCGCTCGGGGGCTGGGGCGCAGTCCCACGTGGTGCGGGCCTTCCGTCTCCCGATGGGGAGTGTAGCGCGGGCAGAGGCCCCTCCTACCCCTCCCCCCTTTCGTTAGTGGTCTCGGGGCAGTGGGGTTGGGGTGGACCGGTCAGCCATGCGGCTGGAGAGGCGGCTGCTCCCGCGCCCCCCCCCCCACACATGTGGGGTCGTTAAAATGTATGCGTGAGGTGGGCTGTACAGGGGGGGGCCGGCCGGGACAAATCTATAATAAATAAATAACGTTGTATGGGTATATGTGTGTGATATGGGTGTGTATATATGTGTGTGGTAGGGGTGTGTATATATGTCAGGTATGTGGGTTTGTATGTAGATAGGTATATACGTATGTATAAATAGGTGTATGCGTAGGTGGATATATATGTATATATATATATATGTATATGTATATGTATATGTATATACAGTTTGTTAGGATGCGCAGACAGACATAGGTGTTTGTGCGGTTACGCATGGATATATGTATGTGTATATAGGCATGTATACGTAGGTGGATATATGTATATGCTAGGGCAGCCGCTCTTAGTGGTTGCGGCCCCGGCCCGGTAAGTGCGAGGGTGGAGGGCGGCCAAGGTTGGCGCTTCGGTCTGCTCCCGCAGTTCAAGTTTAGGTGCGGGGGACATACGCTGATGCGCTCGGGGCATGAGCAAGTGGGTGCCTGACTCTGCTCCCGGCGGCAGTTGCCCGCCCGCGCGGGGGGACGGGGCAGATAGGCTGGCAAAAGCTTCCCATATGGGGGAGCGGACTCGGGTTGGCGGGGGAGCCTGCCCCCGCGGCATGTTGCAGGGTGCCTCCCCCCCTCTTATGGTCTCATACTCAGAATATGCTGCATCGGGAGTTATATGGTGTCAATAGAGCTCTTTATCTTGGGACATTATAAGCTATATAAATATACTCCTAGTGAATATTACATAATTACTTGTGAATGGGAATCACAATGTTAAGCATTTATGCATGGTTACTTTTATCTGGATTCCCCAATTAATTCATGTGGGTGGGCGCATGTGGATGCGTGCGTGCGGAGGCGCATGTGTGGGTGGATAGGTGCGTGGGCACGGGTAGATGGACATATGGGTAGGCACATGGGGATGAATGTATGTAGTCACAGTTGGGTGTATACGTGTGTAGGACATACTTGAAAGCGAGAGGTAACTCTCAAGGTATTACTTCCTGGTAAGATATTTTATAACTAAATAAATGCACGTAGATGTGTAAGCTGGTGTAGAGGCACACATAGATGGGTACGGGGGGGCACGCGTAGACGTGTGTGTGTGGGTATGGGCACACGTGTGCATGTATGGGCACGCGTGGACGTGTTCACGTGGACGTGTATGGGCACACGTGGACGTGGATGGGCACACGTGGACGTGGGTGGGCACACGTGGACGTGGATGGGCACACGTAGATGTGTGCGGGTGTGTATGGGCACATGCGGGTGTGTATGGGCACATGTGGATGTGTGCGAGGGCGTATGGGCACACGGAGATGGGGGCATATGGGCGTGCGCGCGTGTATGGGCACGTAGATGCGCGCGTGGGTGTATGGGCACACGTAGATGTGCGCGTGTGTATATGGGCACACGGAGATGCGCGCGTGTGTATATGGGCACAGGGAGATGCGCACGCGGGTGTATGTGCTCGTGTGTATATGGGCACACGGAGATGCGCACGTGGGTGTATATGGGCGCACGTGGGTGTATATGGGCACTCGGAGATGCGCGTGTGTGCGTATAAGGTCACACGGGGATGCGCGCGTGTGTATAAGGTCACACGGAGAGGCGCGCGCGGGTTTAAGGTCACATGGAGGTGTGGGTGTATAGGCGCGCATGTGTATAGGGCCACACGAAGATGTGCGCGTGTGTATAGGGACACACGTAGATGTGCGCGTGTGTATATGGGCACACGGAGATGCGCGCGTGTGTGTATATGGGCACACGGAGATGCGCACGCAGGTGTATGTGCGCGTGTTTATATGGGCACACGGAGATGCGCGTGTGTATGTGGGCACGCGGGGATGCGCGTGTGTGCGTGTAAAGTCACGGGGATACGCGCGTGTGTATAAGGTCACGGAGAGGTGCGGGTGTAAGGTCACATGGAGATGCGCGCGTGTGTATAAGGTCACACGGAGATGCGCGCGTGTGTATAAGGTCACACGGAGATGCGCGCGTGTGTATAAGGTCACACGGAGATGCGCGCGTGTGTATAAGGTCACACGGAGATGCGCGCGTGTGTATAAGGTCACACGGAGAAGCATGCGTGTATAAGGTCACACTGAGATGCGCGCGTGTGTATATGGGCACACGGAGATGCGCGCGTGTGTACATGGGCACACGGAGATGCGCGCGTGTGTACATGGGCACACGGAGATGTGCGCGAGTGTACATGGGCACACGGAGATGCGCGCGAGTGTACATGGGCACACGGAGATGCGCGCGAGTGTACATGGGCACACGGAGATGCGCGCGAGTGTACATGGGCACACGGAGATGCGCGCGAGTGTACATGGGCACACGGAGATGCGCGCGAGTGTACATGGGCACACGGAGATGCGCGCGAGTGTACATGGGCACACGGAGATGCGCGCGTGTGTATATGGGCACACGGAGACCCGCGCGTGTATAAAGTCACACGGAGATGCGCGCGCGTGTGTATATGGGCACACGGAAATGCGCGCGTGTGTATATGGGCACACGGAGATGCGCGCGTGTATAAGGTCACACGGAGATGCGCGCGTGTGTACATGGGCACACGGAGAGGCGCGCGAGTGTACATGGGCACACGGAGAGGCGCGCGTGTGTATATGGGCACACGGAGACCCGCGCGTGTGTATATGGGCACACGGCGATGAGCGCGCACGGAGAGTCGTGCATGGGCACACTGAGAGGCGTGCGTATGGGTACACTTGGGGGGGCGCGTATGGACATACGTAGAGGCGTGTTACCGTGGTTATAATAACGAATAGGGGAGCTGCATGGCGCGGTAGGGGCAAGGGGGACAGGTACGATTATAGTCGTGCCACGTGTTGGTAGCGAACTGGTTTGAATGCAGGGTAGAGGAACGTTTATTGTTTTGAGCTGATCTTGTCTACCTCTGTCCAGCCGGGTGGCATACTCTTTAAAATTTGTTTAGCAGCAATTTGCACTGCATTTCCTCGAATAGTTCTTCAGGAGTTCGGTTAAGGTGACCGTTTTGATATTCAAGCCGTCTAATAGTGGATGGGGTTTTGATGGTAGAGTCTGCTATTGCGTTAAGGTTCTGGTTAAGCGGCTTCAGTTGACTGAGGTGTGGTGCTGCCTTGAGAGCAAGGTAAACAGCACAGATGGTGTGAGGTGCTGGTGTCTCACAGGACTGGGTACACACATGAAGACACTTTGAATCAATCAAAGACATTACCCATGATATGGGAAAGGTGACTCCCCCACCCCCATTTGGTGGCTAATTGGTGGAAGCCATACCGATGAGGACTGGCAAACCTACCTTATTCGCTTCGTCAGGCAATTATGTTCCTAAGGGGGAACTGGGCAGCCTGCGTTGGTGCACCTACGTTATAGTCCCTTGGCCAGGTATGGTGGTGGGGGTGGCCGGTTTAAGTGTGCGCTTGAATGTTCTTGCTAGCGAAGGCCCGAGCAGAACTGCAAAGGTGTGATCTCCGAGCACGGAGCAGGACGGCGATCGAATGCTGGTTGCATGGCTTATTTCAGCGGTGATCTTTGTTTTCCCCTCTTGGATTTATGGCGGCTCTGGTGGTTGGCATAGTTGCCCTAGCCTAGCGCGCCCTTTAAATAGTCTCAGCAAGCACACTTCACAGAGTAGGGCACACGCAGGTGCGCGCGGGTTTATATGGGTGCGCGCGGGTGTATATGGGCACACGGGAATGTGCGCGGGTGTATATGGGCACACGGAAATGCGCGCGGGTGTATATGGGCACACGGAAATGCGCGCGGGTGCATACGGTTTGCTGTGCGGGGAGAGGGGCTGGCGGAGGCACGCGGTCACAGCGCGTGAGGCCCTGGGTTGCTAATCCTGGGGCAGGCAATAGTCGCGACCCGTGCAAGCAGGGCCGGGTAGGGACGGGCCGGTGCCCCGTCGCGCGAAAATTTTGGAAAATCATACGGGAAGCGGGCTGCAGGGCATCAATGGCAGAGCAGTTACGCCTTCTTCAAGTCGAGGCGGAAAACCATGACGAGGCATGGTTGGATCGGTGGCTGCAGGCGTTGTTCTCTGCGAAACCAGCACGTGGCACTAAGGCTGCTCCCCGCGGGAAGGGGAAGCAGAGGGCGCTGCAGCACAACGCGTCAGGCGACAGTCCCCAGGCACCATTGCGCGCTAGACCGGCGGCATGCAGAGAAGCCGCGCTCCACAGGAAGGGAGCGCGGAGGGTGCTGCAGTGCAAGGCGGCAGTCGAAGTTCAGCAACCGCACGCAAGGCGGCAGCCCTCGGTCACGGTACCGTGAGGCAGGGCGTCACAGCGGCCAGGTCGGGCCTCAGCAATGGTGGGGAAGACTTCGACTGCTGGGACGCAGGGTGTGGGCGCGCGTGGATGCAGGCGCACGTGGATGCGTGCGAGTGTATGGGCGCGCGTAGATGCGCGCGTGTATAGCTGCTCCCCGCGGGAAGGGGAAGCAGAGGGCGCTGCAGCACAACGCGTCAGGCAACAGTCTCCAGGCAGCATTGCGCGCTAGACAGGCGGCAGGCAGAGAGGCCGCGCTCCACAGGAAAGGAGCGCGGAGGGTGCTGCAGTGCAAGGCGGCAGGCGAAGTTCAGCAACCGCACGCAGGGCGGCAGCCCTCGGTCACGGTACCGCGAGGCAGGGCGTCACAGCGGCCAGGTCGGGCCTCAGCGATGGTGGGGAGGACTTTGACCGCTGGGACGCAGGACACGGCGGATCGGCGCGCAGGTCGGCCCGCGAAGGAGGGGCG